>NC_134569.1:52822776-53052776 GCF_050947875.1 Dermacentor variabilis | reverse complement strand
GCTACAAATGTCAATGCCCGGACGGATACAAGCCGTCGGCGAACGGCAGAGACTGTAAAGGTGGGTAGCGGCATCCTCTGTCTTCAGTGCTCTAAAGCTATAGCCAGTTCCTTTCAACTAGACAACAGCCACAGGACATGTCGATCAGCTTTGAGCCAACCACTCGCACTTTCTCGCAAACTGTCACCAAACACTGTCGGTCAGCGCACACAAAGTGCTCAATACTCAAGCAAAGCAAAGACATTACAGCGACACCGGTCTATTCAATATTTAATGTGCCACAAGGGAGCATTCTCGGACCACTTCTTTTCATTGTTTACATGAATGATCTTTTTTCGACCGCTGAAAATATCAAATGGATAGGGTATGCAGACGATACCACCATTTTTTTTCAGGGGCACAAATCCGGACACTCTCCTCAATTATGCAAACATTGTGCTCCAGGATATCGCAAAATGGTGTGGTAGAAACCGTTTAAGAATTAGTGCTAAAAAAACGCAAGCGATCATGTTTCGCTCAAAGCATAAGGCCCTAAATGTGGAACACAGTTGTATTTAGAAAGTGAAGAAATTCAAATTTTAAACGAGGTTAAAACACTAGGAGTTATATTTTCACAAAATCTACTTTGGAAAAAAACATGTGGAACGTCTTCGCGGAAAGCTAAACAGAATAACGGGAATGTTACATAGACACTGACACGTCTTGCCTATCTATACCACTGTGAAACGAACTGCGTGTAACTCACTTTTTCTTTCTACACTAAATTATTGTCGCCTAGTCTGGACAACAACATGAAAACAAACCCCCGCTAAACTAAAATTATGTCAAGAACGAGCAATTCGTGCTGTAGCTAATCTTTCCTCCAAAAAAAAAAATACACCACGTCTAAATATTTTTACGAATACAAAATAATGCCGGTTGAATTCATTTATTCATTTTGTCTAGTATGCACGTTCAGAACAACGTTGAGAAGGAGAAATGTTGATTATGTAAATTTGGTTTACCTGAATCGTCGCGAAATTCCCTATAACACGAGCTTTTGTCGTACTAATTATGGACAGCAATCTGTATCCTACCGCATTTCTGATCTACTAAACACCCTAACTACACATGGATTAAACCCGGATACTATGTCTCCTCGTCCCTTTTTCACTTATTTCCTTTCGCAATATCCCGCTCTGTGATTCCTGTACTTGTATTTGATTATTGTATATTGTATACATATTAGTATGCATGAGCATGTGTATTCCTACCTATGTGTGTATGTATATATGTATGTATCTGTGTATGCACATATGCGCATGTCGTCTATTTATATCGAGTTTGATGCGTCTGATGTATTCAATTTTGTTCTCATTTTCTTTTTAGCTGCATTGTCACAGCTTATTTTCTGAAATTATGTCGTATGTACCTCGGTTTTCTTCATTTTTTTGTGCTACACACAAAAAAAAACAATTTACTGCCTGTACATCCATGTTATCTTTTTTTACATTTTCTATAAAGTGCCTAGACTTAGGTTGCTATGTGCCTATATTACCGTTGCACACTGTCGAATTCTACCATAGGGGGCCAGGCTTAGCCAAGCTGCAATAATGCAGCTTTTTCCCGTCAACCCCCTTTCTCTCTTTGTTGAGCGATGAAATGAAATCTTGATTATATATATATATATATATATATATATATATATATATATATATATATATATATATATATATATATATATATATATATATATATATATATATATATATATATGCAGAAACCGCTGACTATGATTGTCAATCCAAGTGGATAGCCCGAACGAGCGAGCGAGGCGACTATCTCTTTAGCATATGGTAGTTATAGCACGTGATTCTTTTTAATAGGTTGACGCCGCGTGGGATCAAAACATGTTCTCAACTGAGTGAGGTCTCGTACAGCAAACTATGTTGCCGGGCTATTTCAGTGCTGAACGATGGTACTCGCAGAGGTCGCAAACATATGAAATGTTACGAAATTGTTTGTTCGAGCATAACGAGAAGAAAGGGGGTTAACCAAGGGGCCCGATTTTTATTAGCCATATCATAAGAAGCCAACAAACACTGACACCAATGACAACATAGGGAAAACTACTTGTGCTTAATAAATGAAATAAAGAAACGATAAATTAATGGAAATGAAAGTGGTTGAAAAAACAACTTGTCGCAGGTGGGGAACGATCCCACAACCATCGCATTCCGCGTGTGATGCTCTACCAATTGAGCTACCGCGGCGCCGTTTCCCCATCCACTTTATTGGGCATTTATGTTTCTAGTAGAACCCTGGGAGTGTTAGCCAGCGCCACCACTCACAGACCTTGGCGGCGGATGTGGAACATCCTTTCTGCCGCAGGCGTCACGAGAACGTGATCTTTTTGGGTGAAGGCAACCGGTCAATAAACCCACACATGCTACCTGAAGGCACCAATGTTGCCGGATTCGAGACCCTCGTTATATAATAATGAGAAGAAAGGACCCGATTTTTATTAGCCATATCATAAGAAACCAACAACATTGACACCAAGGACAACATAGGGGAAATTACTTATGCTTAATAAATGAGATAAAGAAACGATAAATTTGTGGAAATGAAAGTGGTTGAAAAAACAACTTGCCGGGGAACGATCCCACAACCTTCGCATTTCGCGTGCGATTTACCTTCTGTCGTCCTAGGTGTCAGCGTTTGTTGGCTTCTTATGATATTGTTCGAGCATGCCACTTACGAGCTGACATTATTTCCGCAGCCATTAAGGTGCTAGTACAGCTCTTAGCGGATTATTGTAACAGACTGTAGGGCACCATAATGTGCAAGCTAGTACGTTTAGTTATCAGACATTTACCTACGAGAAATTGAATTCTGAAATTAAAATCGTGTGTTTTTTTTAGATGTGGACGAGTGTTTCGAGAAGCCAGGCATCTGCCAGAACGGAGTGTGCGCCAACTTGGATGGCAGCTTCCAGTGTACCTGCAACCCTGGCTACTATGCGACGCCCGCTGGAGACACCTGCATCGGTAGGGAAACATATCCGTGCATTTAGTCGGAAACCTATCGTGGTCGTGACGCTGTTTGTCTGACGAAATTATTTTACATTTAGTACTATTAAGGCAAGTGCCGTCAGTATTCGACTATACATGCATAGCGCTTGTGGTTAGTGTTCAAACGACGGCGCAGCAACCACACTGAGAAGGCACTGGAGAATCAACGCTTTGTTTGGTTGCATAAATTACATATTCAAACGATCTCCGTCAATGACTTTGCGCCATGAACCTGAGACTGGTCAAGCACACTAAAACCGTTTCTGTTTTATCTACGTAACGTTTAACTAGCGATTGAGAAAATTCTGGTTGTCGAAATCAGCTTTGCCCTAAATAAATATAGCTTACCACGATTTGATTTAGGTATATTTAAGTACAACTTTTGTTAAGGTTTCGTGCTCGAAAACTCGCGACGAAGTGCTACTTCGTTAACCACAAGCCAACATGAAAGTGACACTGAAGCGTGGATGTGACCCCGTATTGCATTCTGGGTGCGACTGAGATGCCGCAGTACCCTTGCGCCGCAGATTACGACGAATGCACGCGGGGTCCTGGAATCTGCGCCAACGGAATCTGCGAGAACGTCCCGGGCTCCTACCGCTGCGTCTGCAGCCCCGGCTTCCAGCTGTCTCCCAACAACGACTGCACGGGTAAGCGTGGTTACTCGCCGATCGTCTGCACGTGATCGAAAGATATTCAAATGTGTATAGGTGTATTCGTACCAAACGGTCATCTCGGTAGATACGCTTGGTGTGCTGCGGAAACAGGAAAAAAATAGACTGTTGCGCCTCCAGTGCGAAGAAACGATCCCGATTAACTTGACGGCGCGCTTGTGACGCTTAGAGCGTGACTACAAGCTGCAGATTGCAACGGAAAGTATACAATGGCGATGTGCGTCACCGTTCTAAAACTCGCACACACATATACACACAGACGCGGGTAGAGGTATTAGGAGTCAGTTCACAAGCCGCTGTACCTACCTTGTCGTATATTTATTTTATTTTTTTGCACCGTTGCCTTAACAGTGTCACAAGAATTTTTAGTAGCGACATATCACGAGAATCTAAAAGCAGCGTAGCGCTGTGTTGTGGGAAAGCATGTCGAGCGCTGGCAGCACAACCTATACATGATTGTGTCACAGAGGGCATTCTACAACTGGCGCGTGCAGTGAGCAACGAGTACTAAGCCACACAGAGAGACGAATTTATGCCACGCTTTCTTGTAAGGGCTCCAGTTTACCGTTCATAATTTTATACGACTTGGCACTGGGGCTGACATTAGGGAAACAAACACTGCGACCAAACATCTGGCCGTTACTAATCCAATGACATTCACTCAAGAAGAGCGTGTTAGTCACTGATTGTTAGCATTGGTGGACAGCAATCAATCGACGGTGCTTCACAACACTCGAACGACGCTGCTAGACGCTCGGCTATCTTGCAAAACTGCTGCCAACGACTGTCTGCGCGCTGAGCTGGCAGCAACAAATCTTTGCATTGGAGGTTGCCTTCGCAAATCTTTTTTTTTTCTGTTGAGACACTCGTAGGTTTGTTTCATCCGCGTACACTTCTTTCGTTTCTCCTTACAATGGATTTGCTCCATCGCTTCACCACGTCCGATGAAAAACACAGCTACAGAATACACGAGCACATCCGCTGCTCGCAGTAGGTGTACCAGACTTTGGCAAAGTTTCCTCGTCGTAACTTCACTTTGGAGCAAAACGAAACACCATGGAACAAACATGCAGGACGTTTGTTTGCAGCGGTGTCTCGCCGCGGGGTCCTGTTTCCGGAAGATGCGTAGCGCAGCGTCACCGATACTCGCTACAATCTTTCTTCGCCGGATCACAGCTAAGAACAAACGCACCCGGCACAAATGATGCGTCGTAAGCTCGCAATAATTCTTCCGGCATGAGGGAGCATCATAAACAGTTTCGGAATTCACTCCGACGAGGAGAAGGTGCACACAGCTGACGCGACTTGGCCCTGTTCGAAGCGCAGGCGGCCGTGTACTTCGTCGGCGGGGTCACCGGCCGTCCGGCTCATGACGTCCGTCTAGGGTGGGCGCCCGTTGGTAGAGGGTCGTGTCTATCTGGCTTTGCAGTGCAAATGCTGCTGTCTTCTAAGGTTGTACAGGCGCTGGTTGAACCCGACTATAAGCTATAAGTGACAGTGATTTCACGTACCACGCCAGATTGACGGACTCTAACGGACGATGTGTGTGTGCTGTGCTATGTGCTCTCTCTCTCTCTCTTCCCCATGTTTCATCGCCCCCATCCCTCTCCCATGTGTAGGGTAGCAAACCGGTTAAGCTAAACTGGTTAGCCTCCCTGCCTTTCCTTCTCCACTTTTTCCTTCCTTCCTTTGCCATCCGCTGAATACGCACTTACGGCGATTTGATTTCTGGTCGCGCGCGCTTTCACAGAAAGGGCATTATAAATGAGGATCATAGTGTGCCAATTTAAAAACAAAAACACACCCCACACACCCCTTCAATCGGGCATCATGTGACGAGTGGCCTTGCTGTCCTTAATCGCGCAGGACAGAGCGCCAGAACGTTATGCGGAAACGCTACTTACGAACCGACAAGAGGTCACCTTGGAACTTGAGACGGAAGGAGTTCGTCTTGCCGGTACCTCTTTATTTTCGTCGTACCGCTCTTGATCTTGATTGCCTTTGGTGTGGAAGTTGCAAGTCACGGGTGACCAGTGACAAGAGCGTTCTTACACGTCTGGTCTCATTTTTCATCTCGTGCGTTGCAGACGTGGACGAGTGCCGTACGCAGTACCGCATCTGCCACAACGGTCGTTGCCGAAACACCATTGGCAGCTTCCAGTGCGAGTGCCAGAAGGGATACGAGCTCAGCGAGGACCGAAGAAGCTGCGTTGGTGAGCGGACGTGATGAGGACTTAATTGAAAGCACAATGCGGAAGCCCGCCCCCTAGGGGTGGCGAGCCCCACTTTCGGTGTGGCTGCTAGTTACATTTCCTTTTTGTCTTCTTTTGCTCCCTCACCGCGTTTTCCGTTGCAGACATCGACGAGTGTGACACCGACATGTGCCAGGAGGGCACCTGTCGCAACTCCGAGGGCTCCTTCGAGTGCACCTGCCCGAAGGGATTCGAGTTGTCGCAAAGCGGCCGACATTGCGTGGGTGCGGATGCCACTTTTATGCCCTTACGTATATCACAATATGCACTAGCCGTGCATAGCCGAACTTCGTGCACTAGGCGAACTCTTTAGAAAGACCCACCCGCTACTCCGGACGAAAAATTCTCAGAAGTATTTATGTTTGTCAGCTTTTCTCGTGTATAACAACAGTCCCATGCTGAAGACAGTCACCTTATACTCTTATACTGTGAAAAGAGCAGCAAACACAGTCCAGCTCTGCCGGCGTGCAAAGGTAGCCGCACGTGTATGTGTTCAAAACTTTCGAATGTTACCAGTCGCTGCTCATACGAGTCGGAGGCTCTCAGGAAGACGGAGACTTGATCATCAGGCGTCGAACAATGAACGTCTCGGGAGCGAACGTTTCGGCAAGGGGGGGTTCTCCTCGTCAGGACCGAGACAAAGACACGGTTCCCTTGTCGAAAAGTTGACTCCAGAGACGTTCATTGTTCGACCACAGCTTAACGGGTGCAGTAATATAGGGCCGCCACCACTTTTGAAAGAAAAACACATCAGCTTTCTTAACATTAAGCAAAAAAAATTTCTTTAGAAAGGGCGGAGTGGGGGGGGGGGGGGGGGATACTACCGTTCTTCATCTGTTTAGTAGCCGCACGTGCCCCGATGTTTCGCGGAAACTCTCGAAAAATGCATTATTTGACTACAAAATCGGTCTGTAAGGCAACAGGAATCTGGTAACGACTTCGCTTTGCCTGTCGTATTCGGTTGTCGTTCAGTAAAGCACCGTGTTGTTTGTTAACTCCACGCAGACGTAGACGAGTGCATGTCCATCCCACAGCTGTGCCTGGGCGGAGTGTGCTCCAACACCCGCGGCAGCTTCACGTGCACCTGCCCGCCGGGATTCCGGCTGTCCGGGGACGGCAAGAGCTGCATCGGTAAGCGCACTCGAAGACCTCTCGTTTTCGTGCGTTATGCCCCGTTCAAAATAGAGTTCTTTAACGCTTGCGTGAGTTCACTTGCTTCGTACGTGTCCTGCTTTCTAAATGCAGGAGTCAAGCGGCCAAGTCGTCGGTTGGCGCCTGCAAATGAGCAGGAGGTTCTGTCACTGCGCGTCTAGCCAACCCAGGCGTGTTGACGATACCACTAGCTTAGGCGTAACTTTCGCTTGAACCTCCACTAGAATTAACGAAGCTATCCTGCCCTCGTTGTTCACGGCACGCGACTGTTACCTTCAAAAGTACTTCGAATGCTAGGTCACGGCAGCGCTCGAACGCTTGAGGGAGCGCGATCACGTTTAGTCGGGGCATAATGGGGGGACAAGGTCATGAAAAGGCGTTTTCCAGCGGTCCACTCGCCTAAGCAAAACGCCACATACTAAATAAAATAGGCTAAAAAACGAAATTGCGTGGAAGCTAATTGTTCTAACGTATTTTTGTCTTTTTTCCGACACTTCTGGTTACCTAACATGACACTTCTGGGTCACCGTGCTTTTGTGACCGAGATCGTGTGCGCTATTTGCGAGTTTCGCTTTGACGTAGTTTCTCTCGTCCTTCCTCCCTTGTTGAACTAGACATGCGCCAGAAGCACTGCTTCCTGCGGTACCACGGTCAGCGCTGCTCGGAGCCCCGGCCGGGCAACATGAGCCACCAGGAGTGCTGCTGTATGCGTGGATCAGCCGCCTGGGGTGACGACGCGCAGTGCACGCGTTGTCCGTCGCCCTCGGAGAGTGAGTGCTGACGTCACCGGACGACTTGCACGCTGTCCCTTCCTTTCATTAACCTTCCTTCGGCGACTCTACAAAAAGTATTCCCGTGAATCTTGCAAACTGTCTAAAGAATTTTTCTCTAACCTGTCTGTAGACCGTCCTACGATTTACACTTATGATTAACAGTAGCTCATATCGGTTTTCTATAGCTTGCAATGTGTGGAAAGAAAAAGAAACATCAATTCGCACTCATAATATTTCTGTAAGATGTGTCTTCAAACTGCTCCACCCATTTCTGTGACTGTATTTTTTTTTTTTTTGCATAAGTCTTTGTAGTTAGCCTTTGTTCTCGCGAACTACCTAGACTTCAGTGTGGCTGCAGCTGCAGGCTGTGACCATCGACCTTCGTTGATCCGGCAAGCATCGGCTGATGAAAGATTCATCACGATCGATTGCTTGTTCCTCACCTTTCCCTCACACTTGCAAAAAAAAAGGGGGGGGGACGGGACGCCGGGGAGAAATTTTTACTTCAGAAGTGCACAATAGTTTGCAGAAGATTCGATCTACGTTTAAAGAAGTGCGTATGAGTCGTTGGCATATGAAACAACACAGGTGGCACTATTTTTGGTGTCGCTTGAGCACTCACAGCATAAAAAAATAACAGAGCACCGGCACAACTACTTTATGCGGTTGTTCCGTGTTTGATACCAGTTTGAGAGTGTGCTCCGCAATTGAACGCGTTTAATCTCCTTGCGATCAATGGGAGTAAACACTTACTCCATTGG
Organism: Dermacentor variabilis; assembly: GCF_050947875.1. Taxonomy (NCBI): domain Eukaryota; kingdom Metazoa; phylum Arthropoda; class Arachnida; order Ixodida; family Ixodidae; genus Dermacentor; species Dermacentor variabilis. The sequence goes on along the minus strand of NC_134569.1, from coordinate 53,044,111 downwards.
GGAATATCGCGAACTCTCGAAAACTAAGTGAAGTATAAGGCAAACAGCTACAGCCATAAAAATTATTCAGAGACCATCGACGATGATTGTCAATATAAGCGAATATCCGAAGGCTTCCAGAAAGTTATTCACTTTCATCAAAGTGGCTATTCTGGACCTCTTGTAAGATTCCGTGCGCTGTGGCCCGCTCGCGCAAGCGCTACATACCCGGAGTTTTACGCTAGATAGCTCCAGTGTGTGCACGAGGTCCGCCGTGTTATAAAGAAATGCGTGAACGAGCGGTGGTGGGACCGAACCTTCCAGCACAGCAGCCCAATGCTCTAACCACTAGGCCACGATCACACGCGCACTTCTGTCGCGCCATAGTAGCGCTCTGAACCGTGCGGTAAGTGCATCACGTGCAAGTTCCTCCCGTTCTTCTTTCGTGACAGCAAGCGCTTTAACACGCTGTTTACACTTTACTTGCATTCGGGATCGGCACACGAAAACAGTTAGGCGCAAGGAATGCTAGTGTAGTGAGCCTAACAAAGCCGTTCGCTTCAATAAAAGTGAGTCGCCAGCACTGCCTCTTCTTGGAGTGTATCTTTGAAGCGTATTCACGCTGCAAGTTCATTCGCAAACGCGCAGAGCAATACAGCAGAAACCTATATTAATGCGAAGCATTCTTTGCCTTATCCTTGGCACTATGCGGCAGGTTCCTGTCCCACCCCGCTTTAATGAATATTCTGTGGATATTTGCAGGTAAATGCGCGAGAAATGCGTTAGCATCGACGTCGCACCTCTTTAAGGTGCCGAATCCCTGAATTAAATTGCGTTCGCCACATTGTAAAGTGTTGTTCAGGAGATCACTCGACACACGCCCTGCCTCTTCTAGGAGCGAAGTGCAACTGACGGAGGTCTGGAGCAGATCACGGTCAGTTGCGCCACGTGACCGGCTTCCCACACTTCACACGCATGCCCTTTTTTCCCCACTTCGACACTCCTAATGCTAACACATTAAGAGAAAACAACGTATAACCGACTGCGGAATCGAACGTCTGCCGTAGAGCACAGTAGTCCGTTGCTCGTTGCTCTAGCCGTTAGGCTATGACTTATTTGTTTCATTATTGCCTGTACAACTTCCCTGCAATACATTTACAACGACAGCGATACTTCCGTTCAAGTGGCTCTCTTTAAACACAAACACACACCCCACGCACACATCTTTCGTCCCAAGCCGCATCCTCTTCTTTCCTTCTGACAGCTCGCGCTCTGAGCGGCCGTGTAAGAGTGTACTATCTCCGGGGCCAGCCCACTTTCACCAGTATTTTCCTCGTAGCAGCTAACGCTGCATAGAAACTGTGCGACGTTGTATCTACTTCGTGATCGCCCAAGTTAATCCTGCTCTGACATTCTTTCGCCGAAATACAAATACCACCATCGTCGTTTTAACATACGCCACATGACATAAGCGTAAGTACGCACGATTGCACGACATGTGGTCGCTGATGGCGTCACAACCTGTGTTTCTCTCGCTTACGCTCGTCCACTACCTATGTAGGAACAAACAACTTCGACATCCTAAGCACGCACCGAACGGCCGACGTAGAAATCATGCCGTGGCCGTCATACAATCGTGTTCAACGTGGTCGTCGCGGTGCTGCCGTCGTCGCAGATACGTATGCCCGCGACCCACACACACAACTACTCAATTCACACAAACACATTAGTCCACATGGTATCGCTTTACGGAACCACAGATAAGGTTAGATAGCCGGGTAACTGCAAAATGCTTCGCATAACATCGATTCCCACAGTGCGCGGTATCTGCACAAATCCTGACTCCTCTTTTTCGTGCGAACCGTCTATTGCATGCTTTGAAACAACACTTCGAAGAAGGTGTCGAAGGAAAACTGCAAATTAATGCTATCTGTTCTCGATGCCTAACAAGGCAGTTTCAGGGCGCTATGTCCATTGGGAACGGGCTTCGTACAAGTCGACGGCAGCGTGCTAGGTGAGTTACTGCATCCTGCTTTAACGGCTTCAAAGAATTTTTCGAAGCCTGCGTGTTAGAAAGCTTCCGTCTTCTTAATCACGAGCCAGTCGCGCTGCTTGTACCTCCGTGCTCGGGGCCCTATTCATGAGCACCGAAAATGTTGATTGATTGAATCATGGAGATTGCCATCCCAAGGCAACAATGGGGTAGTGAGAGATGCCGTAACGAAGGGACCCAGATTAGTTTTGACCAGCCTGGATTCTTTAACGCGCACCCAAGCGTAAGCACGCGAGCGTTTTTGCAAATTGCCTCCATCGAAGTGCAGCCACCGTACTGAGTAATAAATTTGTCTTTGCGGTCACGTGGATATTCTTTAATCTTTAGAAATAGCAACAAATGCCTCTTAGCCTTCTTCGGGTAAATAATGAAAATCTAAATTGTCACGTCTTGTTAGAATCGAAGAGCGGCAATTGTGAGCCAGCCGTTCGGCATCAAAGTTATAAGAACTAGTGCAAAATTTTAAAGCCGTGCGAAGATAGGCGGCTTTGATAGCCTATTGGAAATTTGACTGTTTCTGAACAATTTAAGTAAATTGACAATATTTAGTACTGATCAGTGATCACACTGCTGACTTGACCTTAACAGAAAAGCACAGCCTCAGTGACGTCCGATATCACTGCACATGTGTGAATTCATACGAGAGCAAATAAAGAGCAAAGAAATTATATAAAGCAACGAGTTAGCTGACCTTGCATAACGAAAGAGGCAAAATTATATGCTAAAATAATTTGACGGAAGGAATCGCAGATAAGCAACAATTCACACTATTTTATCTATTCCTGCCTGCCTTGTCCGTGAAGACATCGACGAATGTGTCAAGATCCCGGGCATATGCAGCAGCGGCAAGTGCATCAACACGGACGGCTCGTACCGCTGCGAGTGCGAGCCTGGATTCAAGCTGGACTCGAGCGAACGGGGCTGCGTCGGTGAGCCGTTGTTATGCGCACACTACATTGTCTGCAGGTTGCTTCCGTCACCAGCACACTCTGCCACAGACAACCGCATGGCTAAACTGGCCGCAACTCTCACGTTGTGGCAACACGCGCGCACAAAAGCTTCGTTGCTCCATGTTTGTTAGTCGGTACGCATCCCCCTCTCCCTGGCTGACGCTTTTCTTGTTCGCCAGTGCGCGTTGCTGAGCATGCCAGGATAAAGTCACTCGGTCGCTCCTCTATCTAGCGCTTAACTGGCGTCGAAGCAGAACCGCAGTATCGAGCATAATGTGGACCAATGCTGAGTGCTCTCCGTCATTCTATTTCGTCGTCTTCCGTTTCGAGCACTGACCTCCGCAAGATAGAAAGCAAACCGGCAAAAGACTACTTACGAAGGATAGCGACAACGTTGTGGGCGGGGCAAGTATAGACGCACTAGGCGCTGAATTACGAACCGTTGATTAAAATGAAAGGTTGCATAGCCATATTGAAAAGTCTTAGCGAAGATGGTACGCGCGCCAATGTTTAACTGCCGGCTTTATTAAGCAACCTAACTGAGCTGCCTTACATAACCGTTCGCTTCCTGGGTGGCACATCGCAGATGTGGACGAGTGCTCCAAACAGCCCGGCGTGTGCGGAAAGGGCAGCTGCACCAACACCGTGGGAGGATTCGAATGCAGCTGCCAGGATGGTTATACACCTGGCCTGAACCAGGTCTGCGAAGGTACGAGACATTATCTGTTATATACATCCTTCCCCTCGACTGCGTCGTTTATAATACAGTGATTTCTTTTTCAGCAGCGTCCGTCAACGAGTTACAGCGTAATGTTACCACCTAACCGCTATGCCGTAGCATTTCGTAAGCTGTCTCCTTCGGTCCATGTTCACGAGAGTTTATTTCGCTCTCATGAGGACGACCAAGAGCACTGCGCGCACTAATTTTGGTCGCAACGAGACCATATAATGTAAAACTGTTCCAATATGTTTTTATTCCAACCTCCTGACGTCAAATTTGCGTAACCACCGGCGCAAGCATCGGGCGGTCACCCGCAGAGTTCTCTGAAGAGACCAATCAAACGCTCTCCTTATTTATAGTAAGTCACTTTTGTTTGCTTTAAAAACGAATAACATTGCCTACACTGAGCGGCTTCTCTTGTCTAATTGGCTGATGAGAAGCGAGGAGCACGCTCAAGTGGAGAGGGATTCGATGGGGCCGAGCCAGTGCACTGAAAATCGCTGACCGTATGAAGAGGTTGGAGCCGGCGTCCGCGATTGGTCCGCTTTCCCTTACTTAGCTTACGGTGGCTGATCGAAAATCGCGGCGGCATGGAACGGAAGCTTAAGAATGACGCTAAAAGGGATCCTCAGCAAAGAAGAGTTCGCAGAACGAGGTCGTAAGTATGCCGAAAGTGCTCGAAAACGTTACACGGACACGCAAAAAAGCTTTATTATACGCAAATAAACCCATGCGCTCCGGCAGATGCGACTAGCCAGTGCCTGAGCGACCGGCGGCATCCATCTTTTATTCCTTTCGGAACGGGGCAGCCTGCAGCTATTCAGAAGAAAATTCAGTTTTGTTCGGCATATTAATGCATGTTTAATGCGTACACGTCAATTTGACGCGGTGAGCTCTTGCGGTTTTGTGACGACGCGTGACAGGCAGGTGAAGTGGGTACAGCCCGAAAGCTTTTTACCAATAGCCGAGGGCTAATGGCGAAAAGGCGTCCAATCAGAAATAACTATTTTTCTTTTGCTCGATCAAACAACGCATAATCAATGTGTACATGTCACATCAGATGGGGAGCTATCGCGGTTTTCGTGACGTCGCGTGACAGACTGGTGAAGTGGGGGCGGTCCAAAAAAGTCTTTGACCAATCGCGAAGAGCTGATTGCAAAATTGCAATAGAAAAGTTTGGAATAGTTTTAGGTTATAGCGCCCCATCTTTATGTGATTGGTCGCTCCTCGTGTAAAGAGACAATTGCTCTCCATCGTATTAGCACGATTCAAGGACAGGCCGTTATCTACACATAGCAATTCTACGATTCTACCACAAACACAAGGCCCTGAAGACGGTGTGTTGGTTTTGAAGATCACCTATAACCTCTGCGATTGCCTTTGACCATCTCTTTTCTATTATCTTTTATTCCCCCTTACCCCTTTTTTCCCAGCACAGGGCAGCCAGCCGGTCTGGGACGCTCTTTCGCTAACCTCCATATCTTTATTGGCTTACGTTCACTCTCTCTTACGCCGTCACCGTTACCGCTCCAACTGCTGCATGAATGTGGTTATAGCGCTGCTGGTGTCGCGATAACGATTTGCCACAGTGTTCATTCGTACAGTGCGTTCATGAATTTTGTTCGGGCATGCGGGCCGCTTTCCTCATCGACTGTTGCACGCGCAGACGTGAACGAGTGTAGCCTGGGCGTGGACGGCTGCGCGTTCCGGTGCGTCAACACGCCTGGCTCGTTTCGCTGCACCTGCCCCTACGGCTACGAACTGGCGCCGGACGGAAAGCACTGCCAAGGTACGCACGCTATACTACTACAAAGCGAAACAGTCGTCGCGAATGGCAAATAAGCAGTTATTATCGTACTCATTTAGTTATTGGACTACGGAGAGCGCCTGTATTCGGTAGGGTAAGGAGCCTGCGAAGTCGTGGGGGTCGGCCGCGGTATTGGCTGAGCGTCTGGTCAGCGGCGTCGTGACACTGTCCCTGTGTGACGCGACTACGTCGACGCAGATCTGGACGAGTGCAAGGCGGGCACACACGGCTGCCGGTTCGCGTGCAAGAACCTCGTGGGCAAGTTCCAGTGCGTCTGCCCTGACGGCATGAGGTCTTCCAGCTACGGGGACGACTGCGAAGGTATGGTGTCTACGCGACTCTCCGGCTGCGTAATTTTGTCACAAAATCGACGTGTTACGCGCAATATGACGCAATAGCAATATATATATATATATATAAGAGACTGTATTATAGGCAGGATCTCACGGTGTGCTTACCTTATTTGTTTCTCATTTACAACTGTAATCGAAACGAATGACGTGTCCTAAAAAAAAAATCTCAAACTAAACTAACGCCGCTGATTCACTGTCAATCGCTGAATGCACCACGAATGCTCTTTTTTTTTTCTTTCTGCCGGGTGTTTTGTACGACAGACATCGACGAGTGCCGCGAGGAGCCCGACGTGTGCCAGAACGGCGACTGCGTGAACACGCATGGCGGTTACCGCTGCGTGTGCCACGCGGGTTTCCAGAGCAGCCGCGACGGCAAGCAGTGCCACGGTGAGTCTGACCACGTGCGCGCGAAATGGGCCGACTGGCCATCTATAGGTCACTGTTGGAACGATTCAAATGCGCGCTCAACCAATGGCCCACTCGTAAGCTGTTCGTTCGTGCATTTCAGATTCGTGAGCACGAGCTGCGTAGATGTGTGAGCGAGAAGTGATTCGTGGGGATAAAATGTTGGGGACCGAATTCGTTCGTAAGAAGTTCGTCGGCGCTTTCGCAACCGTTTGATTTGCTATCGCAACTTGCTGGCGCAGCTTTCTCACAAACAAACCATCCTTTTTTTTTTTTCGTGGGAGGTGCTTAGTCAACTGGACCTTTGGCTTCCACCCTTTGTTCCTTTACTTCAAATGCGTGTGCTTATAGCTCTTGAAAATACAGCGTTCGTGAATCTCATTCAAGACACGGGTGTCGTCTGAACAGGAGCTAGAATATCTAACTGTAGTCAGCTCCAACAGGATCTTGAACATGTACCAGAATGTTGTTTAAAATGAAACATAAAGATAACTATAGAGAAATGTAAAGTCAAGCAAATGTCTCGTCGTTCTCAAAACGACATTGCGTGAAACTGTAATGTTAATGGTTTTCCTCTGTCGCCTAGCTGTAACGGTCTACAAGCGTATTGGGCTTCAGATTACTAACAACCTCTTATGGCACACCCACATGGACTACATTTTTAACATTTCTAAATTTTAACTCTGCACCGTCTTCCCTTAAGCTAACTCTTTACAATACGCCCGTTAGATAAAAGTTAGGATGCGCCTATGCTATTTGGAACTACGGCCAGCTCACCCTTATTAACGCACTTAAAAGAATTCAGAATCAGGCCACAGCTACATTTCATTCTATCCAGTTACATGAGTCCTACCAGAGTAACGTTGATTAAGACCGGTTTAAACCTGCCCGATCTTTCAGTGCGTCGTAAGTGTTTCCACCTCTGTCTCTTTCATCATAAAATTTATAATTGTAACTCTATTTTGAAAGAAAACATTTTTTCTCCTCCTAACTACCACACCTAGACCAAAGCTTTAACAGGAGTGCCTGCTCGTCATACGAACTTGTTTGGCGAATCTTTCATCCCTAGGACAACTGTCGAATGGAATCACCTTCCTGCTTCCATCGCTCTCATCCCAGATGGTAACAACTCCAAAACTGCTGTTAATCAGGCCGTTTTATTAAATTTAATGGATGTAGCTCTCTTTTTAACCACTCCTCTCTGTAGCGGCTTCGAGTCTTAAAAGTATTTGAAATAAATATTTTTAAATAATAAATTGTCGTAGATGACATGGCGGTTTTGTTGAGAGTCGAAGTGTCGTTTACAGAGGCATCCGCCAAAGCAAAGCACGGGTCTGTACGCTCCTTGCCTTAAACTTCCATTGAACGTGACGCAAAATCGCACTCAGCGTCCAGGACACGCGATGCACGGCGATGCCATTATTTGCACCCAAGCCGTACCTAACGGTGAACAACTTGAGAGCCTGCGAGAATACAGAGTATACGCCGCACGAAGATGAATCAGATGTGGATCCGGTTGAGTTCCCTGTGCTGAAAGACTGGGAATGAGTAAAGGGGTGGGAAGATAGAGGACGCGGGAAATAGGGGGATGAAAGGAAATGGGCAGACATTCAGTAAGGGATCAGGCAACAGCTCTTATAGAACCGGTCAAGCTGCCGAGCTTCGAATACCACTGCCCCAGAATGTAAGCCTGTCGTCGCTCGGCGGCTTCTCGTGGTAATGCCGAATAAAGCGTCCGCGCGCATCTGCGCCCGTCCTTCCTCTGCCGCAGACACCCGGCAGGGCACCTGCTACCTGACCTCTTCGTCGTGCTCATCGGCGGGCGCCGGTGAGTCGTCACGGGAGGACTGCTGCTGCTCCTGCGGCGCCGCCTGGGGACCGCACTGCGAGGCCTGCCCACTCTGGAACACGAGTCAGTGCTCACTGTCTCTACACTCGCTCGGTGTAGTGCAGCCGCTATTCAGCAGGAGGGTTGCAATGTGGGCTTGTTGGTGATTCATGTACGAGGGGTGTACGCGGTGTACAATGTTTCGCTCTGATTGTTTATCTGTTCGCGTGGCTGTGACTCGTGTTAGCCGAGTGTATAAGTACGCGACCTGGTTTTCGATAACATTGTTGGAAGCTAGCGCTGTGTGTGTCCCTGTGTGTCTTATTTCGTCCCGTCTTTTAATGGCGCTACCGTACGCCCCTTGAAGAAGCTATCCAGCAGTCCAGATACTCGCGCAGAGTGACCGCCAGGAGTCCACAATGGCACTAGGCTCGCCTCCTTGGGCTGTGCATGCCCTAATCCAAACCCTAAGCGCCGTGTACGTGCGATCAAAAAAGTCAACTTGTACTCGGTAAATGATCACTTCAAGTAGATTAGGCAGACGCTTATTGTTTTCTCCCGCGGAAAAAAAACGGAGCAGGCGAGTATCCCCAGCTTCCTTGAAATGTGAGCTAACGTCACATCTTTTTAAATGTGATTCTGGCTTTCTACGCAGGAGAATACCGCCAGCTGTGTCCATTCGAAAAGGGTTTCACCAAAGACGGCAAAGGTAAGCAGTTCAATAAAATGTAAAGTGAGTGTTTACTGTTTATTTTTGTTTTGTTCGTTCTATTACGTCGTCGTTTGCGCTGCCATCGTAAACACGCAGGTTTCCAACCTGAGGGGAAAGAAGTATCCGCAGTGTACATATTTTACGTCTGAAGCTTCATTACGTCATTCAGCGCCGTTGGCACTGTGGTGATGGTATTCATTAAATATTCTTTGCCGACATTCGCTTGCGGACGAAAAATAATAATAAAGAAATAAAGCGAGTGGGTTTATAAGAGTTGGGACACGGGCAGGATGCGAAAGAAATGCAACATGACTCGGCGTATACCTTAAACTGCGTAATCAACAGATCGAGTTTCGCTATGCGCAGACATCAACGAGTGCGTCCTGATGCCCGAGCTGTGCAAGAACGGCCGCTGCGTCAACATCCAGGGTTCTTACCGGTGCATCTGCAACCGAGGATACAAGGCCGACGCTTCTGGAAACCAGTGCATAGGTGAGCTTCCGATCCATTGACCGACCCACGAGTTTTTGTTTCTTAGGGTGCGACCTCGCCAACTGGGTACCATTCTATTGTAGCGTAGGCTGATAAGCGCGCCACTGTCCTGGAGGCGCCTACTAGCCGCAGGTACTACTAGAATGCTGCAACAGCGCAACGAATAGATTTTTTTTTTGCTGTTGTTGTTGTCCAGCGCATTCATGTAAACTGTAGTACATGATGCTTCTAAGCAGGCGCCCCCCCCCCCATCGTAATAAACCACCATACTAACACATATGTTGCAGTGGTAAGTATGGGGCCATATTTTGTGGAAAGTCTTTTCATTTTCTTTTCTTTTTCGCATTATTCAATTACTCGTACGAAGCCCCGCCTGTGCTATGACCGGGATCGGCCACTCAGTGGGAAGGTTGATAGGAAAAAAATAGCATCGGACGAAGAATCCTTACAAAATACGGCCCCTGTGCGCAATGAAATAAGACAGCACTCGGGAAGGCAAGGAAACCTGTTGAGAAACTGTACTCTCTAGAAAAATAAATGCACTGCGCTAAGCGTCGCCCACTGAAATGTACAGGCCTCATGTATTTAGCGCGTGAAGCCGCGGCTCAAGTCGTGCAGGTTTTTTGTCACCAAGACAACGTGATGTGCTAACTGGTGCATTTCTGTTATCAGGATTGACTGAACAGCTCCACCCAGGGCTGCAATATGTGTAGATAAGCAGATAGGCAAGCCTGGTGGATTTGTTACCACCCCAAGAGGCACAACTTCGAAGAAACAAGATGACACAGAACGCAGCTGCTAGCGTTGAATAACGGCACCTATTAATTTACAGATAACCATCCTCGATGGCAATTGGCACGGCAAAGGTGCTTTTTTTTTTTTGTTGTTCATAAGAATGTGTTATGCAGTGTAGCATATCGCAGGTCCTACAGAGATGGATTCAGGCACGAGGGTCAGTATGTACATGGAAACAAAATACCAAAACAAAATAACAAACCAAACGTAAGATAATTTACGCATCAGACAACGCCAGAGAAAAAATTAATGCGATCAGCTCACAAAATATCGGTGACAAAAGAGAACTGGTTAAGATTTATTGATGTCGGTAAATGTATTGCTGCTTATACAGATGGGAACGGCATAGTTCCATTCGTTTGTTGAGATGTGAAAGAATGAATATTAAAAAAATGTTTGTTCCAGCGTTGTACGAGGACAGGGACTGAGATCGACGATTTTGGTCTACCCTTCAGCGATGCCTTCATTATCTATCTTACCATTGAACTGTGTTGTCGTGTACAAATGAAAGCCGAGCAGGAAAGTTAAAATCGGAACGACAAAATCGCGAGATTATGTTTGACGTAAGGGATGTATTAGTGCGTCTGATTACAACTTCGACGTGTCCTACTCAGTTGCTTGTACAGAAGAACAAATTACATTATTATTATTATTATTATTATTATTATTATTATTATTATTATTATTATTATTAATTGGTATTAAAACATATGTGCAATTGAAAGAGAGAAAAGACAAAAAGAAAGCGAGGAGCAGGCTGGCAACTGCCACCGGAAGGGGCACAATGCCTGCCTACTCCTCAAAAAGGAGACAGAACCATAGAAATTGAAGACAGGAAGAAGGGAAATAAAAAAGAAAAGAAGAACAATGTGACGGATCTTATAAAAATGAAGCAAGACAATGACAAGAAATCTAGCACGGCCGGTCACTGCAGGTGGCGCTCCTAAAGGAATGTTAGGAAATAGAAGAAATTATGTACACGAGGTCTTGTCACTCGAAGACAACATACTACACCACCGCATGAAATCCATGCACCAAGCTATTGGGTTGCCCGTGTTGCTCTCTGAGCTACCCTGTTCGTATTTCATTTGTACGCGGTATTCACGAACTGTGCCGTTCGTATACTGAGATACGACGAAGCTGCGCGTACTTCTCGTGTGCAGACATCAACGAGTGCGAGCAGAGCGTGCCGCCTTGCAAGTCCAAGTGCGTCAACACGGACGGCAGCTACATCTGTGCCTGCGAGCCGGGATACACGCTTGCCGAGGACAAAGTATCGTGCAAAGGTTAGACAAACGATGGCACGGCATTTCTTCTTCGCACGACACGGGAACAGGCACTATTACACGCGTAGTAGATTATAACCATGGGGTATTCTGAAGGCACTTCAAAACTTGTTGACGCGTGCTCTTCGTTAAACAAAGGGAAAAGGGATGGTCTTCGTCGGAGCTGGCTTCTCCACAGTAACAGTTCTTGTAAGGAGAAGCCCACTTAAGTGGCTCCCTTCGTTCAATCAACGCAGCGTTTTTGTACAATTATACGTTAAGTTCATTAGAAGTATCTGTGAGTGTGTTAAGGGGTCATGAGCGTTCCATTAGCAAATGCGTCGATATGAACAAATGGTAAACAAAATGCGCATCCTTCGGGATAGAACCCATGCCTTTCGATCGCGAGACCGGCGTTCAGCCGATGGAGTCATCGGGAAATTGGTTATGGGCACGCGGTAGACGCGCCCGTATAAAGAACGTCCGTGACGATGCGTCCAGCGACTCTCTGGAGCATTACACAGGAGGAGTGCGGATAGGATGGTCATTTGCTGTACGTACGCTTGTCCGACGCCGTCCTCTCGGTCGAGAATCAGCACACGATACGTTTACGCACACGTCAAGGCCATCCGCACTCTTGTTAAACTCAAAGGTGATGTGTCACACCTCCGCAAATCTGGACCGAAAGCCCCTCGCGGAAAACCAACGCACACAGACCGACCGGACTTCGTTCTGTAATGCAATATTTCTTTTTTTTTTTTTCATTGAGATAGCATCTGGACGGGATGCTCTGGAGAAACACAATGGAAAGAATGTGTCCACGAACACAGAGAGTAAACAGGCCCGCCATTTTCTGTTTTCTTTTCTCTTCGAAGACATCGACGAATGCGCGACGGACAGGCACAACTGCGAGCACAGCTGCATCAACATACCGGGAAGCTACCGCTGCGGATGCAAGAACGGCTACAAGTCGCACGAGAACCAGTGTCTCGGTAAGCACGCCAGCTGATTCACTTTCGTGAGCTTGGACTAAATTGCGGTCGATGGGTCACAGGCTGGTGTACACAGGTTCGTTATTGCCGATATTTTTTTTTTAAAGAATGACCGTGTATACAAAAGACGTTGCCGTCGTAGGTGATGTCGGCTACTTCTTTATCTGTTAACCCGAAAAGACGTAAAAGCAATATAGGTTCGATTCAGAAATTGGGGGGGAAATGATGTAATTACGAAGTAAACCAAAGTCTAAAAAAAATTTTATAAGTGTACCTGTGATGCTAGTGACGGCATTTGTTACATACGGTAAAACAGTGACGGCGTACCACGATTAACCAGACAGTGAATTGTACGACGACAGGCTTTTCCCTTTTCATGAAATTCTCACTTACGTATTACGTGCAGAACGGTATGAGATCGGGCTAGTTGGTGCCATGATGCCAATTCACAGCGCGAAATTATACACACACAAATCTTCGTTTCCATTCTTCCTGTCTTTGTCTAGTTTCGAGCTATGAATTCACGGCACTATATGCAGAAGCAGTTCTTTGCACTGTTGCACGTATCATTCCCAATAAAAAAAATGAGGAGGGCAAATTGAAGGAAACCTTTCTCTCTTTCTCTCTCTTGCTGGCATCCTTTCAAAGAAAACAAACCCATTCATCGACCGTTCAAAAACAAGAATACCAGCGCCTGTGCGGCACGAAGAATCGCGTTCGTGATATTTAAAACGGTCGACAGGCAAAGCGATCGCTTAAACTTTCGCGCACACGGGCGGCATTCACGAACTAACCTTACAGCTTCCCCCTTAGTAAATATTTTTGTGGCTTGACAACAAACTGCACCATCAGCATTGCCGTCACTAACAAGTGTGGACCAGCACACAAGCAATCTGAGAAGAAATAGATAGCTTTTTGCGTAATACAACTTGCTCAAACATATTCTTTGTAACGGTAGTCTAAGCAAGCATTGAGGCAGAATAAAAGGCGTTTACGCTCTTCCCTGAGAAGTAGTTCAAAACAAAACAAGGCCTCAAAAGAACTACTTCTTCGCCTAGCTGATGTTGTCTAAATGCTGTAATTATCGCCATAGAAAGACGAAATACAGTTTACAGTGAACACAGTTACAGTTCACAGTGAATTAGTTTACAGTGAGCAAAGCTGAATGTCCTACTTATACCTTGTCATTGGATGGCAGTCATTAAACCAAGCCCAAACAAAGCTCAACGTCCGTGACGTCTCTCTCGTTTCTTTCTTTGTTTCGTCCTTTCCTATAAAATAAAGCCGTCTTTACCGACCGCGCTGCCCTCGGATCGGGCGACTCTCTCCCCGGACACAGAGACGCTCCTCTCATGCACAACGAAATCACGAAATTCTTCTACTTAGAGAGAAGGGTTTTCCCCCCGCCTCACTCCAAGCTAAGCAGGCCGCAGGCGGTCACACTAAGACTTCTGCAAACGAACTCGTACCCAAATCCGGCGTCCCTTAATAGCATATATCCAGAGATTTAATAATAATAATATTTGGGGTTTTACGTGCCAAAACCACTTTCTGATTATGAGGCACGCCGTAGTGGAGGACTCCGGAAATTTTGACCACCTGGGGTTCTTTAACGTGCACCTAAATCTAAGCACACGGGTGTTTTCGCATTTCTCCCCCATCGAAATGCGGCCGCCGTGGCCGGGATTCGATCCCGCGACCTCGTGCTCAGCAGCCCAACACCATAGCCACTGAGCAACCACGGCGGGTATCCAGAGATTTATCCAAATTGTTCTTGCGTGGCCTGTGGTGAGGTAGCTACGTTGCCTCATATGCTCTGGGAGTGAGGGTCGCTGGGCCCGAAGTTCACCAAGGAAGAGTGGGACGCGCTCCTGCGAAGTCCTTTCTTTGAGGATCAAATCCTGGCCGTCCAGCGCGCCCTCGATCGGGCCGGCAGACTAGATCTGTCAGTCCCGTCGTGGGATTAGCCGGGTGCGCGTTTTATCGCGCTTTGCTGGACCAAATAAAAGTTTATTCACTCACTCACTCACTCACCGCACGTTCTGGACGATGCTCGCGCTGTCAACCGTTTTATAGCACCCTTCAGCACCCTTCAGCATAGGCGTCTGTGCAGCGCGAGTCCTACGGGACTTCACAAATGAAAATACTGTTTAACTCGTATGGGTCCCTGCCCATTCGGGGAATCAAGGATATGAGGAGGCGCACTGGTTAGCCCGAGGTCTAATCAACCGGGAGGTGTGCCCCTCAGACTCGGATCCCATGGATAAGGCACCGACGACATACCACGAGATTACAAACTACTACAAGCAAAAAAAGGCGAATCTACCCGCCTCCAAACGCAAGCCTCATGCGAGCGCAAGCCTTGATCCTGCGTCGAATCCAAGCTAAGTCGTTCCCCAGCCCACATTGGCTGGCCATAATTACCAACGGGCAATGGAACCCAATATGTCAAGACTGCACAAATCAAACATTGCCTACCCAAAATCACATTCTTTCGGGGTGCGAGGGTCTACCCCCTCCCAGGTCGCTCCTGCCAGCTCCCTCACAACAGACGTGGGAGGAGCTGCTCAGAACGCCGGATGAAAAACTACAAAAAGCCCTCGTTGCCTGGGCCGAAAGGGTCGCTCCTCGTGAGGGGCCATCCTCGGACTCGGGCCTGCCAGATCATAACTGAGCAGAGTCTCAATAAAGTTGTTACCACCTTCAGCACCGAACATTTCTTTAGCG
This sequence comes from Dermacentor variabilis, assembly GCF_050947875.1. Taxonomy (NCBI): domain Eukaryota; kingdom Metazoa; phylum Arthropoda; class Arachnida; order Ixodida; family Ixodidae; genus Dermacentor; species Dermacentor variabilis. The sequence continues at coordinate 53,029,032 of NC_134569.1, read as the reverse complement.
CAATGTCTCCTAGCATCTACACCCGATGTTTCGCAAACTGATGAGCTTAATGTGTTTAAGAAGCTAACGAACAGTCACTGGCCACTTTCTTCCGTGCAGATATCAACGAGTGCCAGGAGCAGCCGCACCTGTGCGCCCCGAGTGGAACGTGCAGTAACATGCTGGGCACCTACCGATGCAACTGCCTGCGCGGCTACATCACCGACGCCTCCGGAAAGTCCTGCAAAGGTACGCGCGTTCCTGAAGAAATGCGGTGCTCGTGCTGTCATTATTTACCTACCACGATATTGCTCACAGCACGGAAGCAGAGTTAACCACCGCACTCGCAGAAGTGTCTCGATTGCAACCTCCTCCTCGGTACCGATTATGTTTGACGGTGGCTGTTGCGCTGGTGGTGCGTGGCTCCGCCCTTCAAAACAGACCAACCCCACCTCTGAATTGGACTAGGATTCAGTAAAGCACCCAGAAGAGTGCGCGAGCTACTCGTTACGCAGTTCAATTCCGAATTATTTTCAAATGGGCCATCATGCCTCTCCTAATTAGCCCACAGCATGGCTACCTCTCCAACTGCCTAAAAAAAGATCACAGCGGAGTTTGATTGGCCAGACACAGACCGCATCGTTTTAGCTGTAGCCAGCTATATCACATACGCTGCTTGTAGGCACTGTTGCACAGCAGTGCTTCTCGGGTAACTGTTTATCGTCGTATTCTTTGAGGAAAATTATAGCAGAACAATGAATACATCTGTGAATAGGCGACAGTCGTCGTTACCACGAGGGAAAAAAAAAAAAACCCTTTGAAGCTTTGGGTATGGATCCAAGAGGAAAACGATAAGCCGAAGATAAACAATGAACCTACGACATTCGGAAGTTGGGCGTCGGGATCGGAGAATGGTAGCAACAACCGCTCTCTGGTATTTCGCTTCTCGCGACTCAATATTGACAAAAAGGGATGCGCGTCAGCTCAGCAGAGAAGCGCTTGGCTTTCGGACCTCACAGTAATGTATATGCTCACACGCGCAAAAAAGAAAAAAGAAAGGCAAGGAAAAAAGAAGGAGAGAGGGGGGGGGGAAGAAAAGCTTTCCATTTGCCTTTTGCTGTCACCAATAGGAGAGTCCGAATACCGCACTGATTTTTCAGCATGAAATCATCACGTGGGATAGAGTTCCCTACACACAGGGGTACAGCTGTGTATACCCCGAACAACGAAGTTTTAACTTGTCTGCGGCCAATAAAGTTCCAAAAAAAAATTACACGCGCGACCCATACCAGAAAAAGTCGTGGCTATGATTAGGAGGAGGGCTGGAGGTTCTTTATTTTTTTATTGTTTTGACACAGCTTTTCACAGTTAACACGCTTTCCTTTCTAACACAGTCACCAATATACAGAAGGACAACTACAGTGTTTTATTTCCATTGATTTTTCTTTTCGCTCGTGTATCTATACTCCGCTCTGAGCAGTTACACAAGTTAGATCATCATGTGGATCGTGGTCATTTTATTTTTATTTTTTGTGAACATAAATATATAAAATCAAGATGCGCAAGAAGTCGATTGCTTCCATGTCGATGCAGATACCGACGAGTGTGCCAACACGGCCAAGTGCCCCCACGGCTGCGAGAACCTCGAGGGCTCGTACCGCTGCACCTGCCCCAAGGGCTTCAAGCAGGATTACTACTGGAACCAGTGCATCGGTCAGTATACTCTCGCGTGTGTTACGAGCAGAAGGAACGGAAAAGAAGGCGGCGAAATTCACCAGAGACCTGGTGTCGACGAGTCTTAATACATGTGGTGTGGGAATTCTGGGATGTTTTCTAAAATTGAGCACGCAAATTGGATCACGCTGGAGGAAACAACACAGCAGATTGATTCCGCGTTGTCCAAATTTGTGCTGGATTCTAGAATTGTATCAGTCAACTTCACGTAGTGCTTCGGCAAGTCCCAAAACATTCCAAGGTGTGTGCCGTGTCTGCGTGCTGATGTGTTTGAAAGGCAGCAGCGTTTGATGGGTACTGACCGGGAAGTGTTCGCCTGAAATTGTGGCAATGTCGGCGAAAAAAAAAAATAAAGCACGAGGGCAAGCTGCCCATATTCAAGTGGAAAGAGATAGTGGCTGCAAAGGTCGAGGTAGATGGTAGCTGGGGAACAAACCTGCAATTCTTCGTATGAACTGGCAGTCGCTCAGTCCGAGTACCGCTTTTATACGTAACTGCTACACCTACCCATGGTTGTGCGTTGTACAAGTCGGACACATAAAGAATGACCGAATGGGCCAGACGGTGAGGACGACTTTAATGAGAGCCAGAGAAGTTAGCCTAGCCAAAAACGTCTGGCATGTTACTCGAGGTGATTAGGCTGAAACGTGAAAAAGAAGGCGAATAATAATGCATTGATGGGAGAAATAAGAAAGGAAATCGACGAACACACACACACACACAGGATGCGAGCACGCAGTATAAGTCGCCATGTACACCTTGTTTCCACCCGCCGACTTGTTCGCTTCACCGTCAGATAACGATGACAAGTGGCAACTTTCAGTGAAATACTCTGCGTCAGTTTCCACGTTGACTTCGCTTTGACGCGTGTGCGTTGGCGTGGGCGCAGATGAGAATGAGTGCCTGGGCCTCCCGTGCGGATCGGCTTCGTGCACGAACACAGTGGGCAGCTTCTCGTGCTCGTGCCCCTCCGGATACCGCTACGACGAGATCATGACCACCTGCACCGGTGAGTGTAAGCGCGACCATATCGTATAGCGCTGAAAACTTCGCGCTAAAAAAATGTCACGCCCGACTCGCCGCATTGTTTCGACTTCGATGTATACGTGAATGAAGCGGTCGGTGTCACTGTCGACGACGCAGCAAATGAGGGTCATACGTTCGTCGGTCACGCGGTCATCGTCTTCTCTCTTTCTTATTCTTCTTCTCGTTGTCCTCGCGCGCATTGCAGGAGGCGAAGGCTGCGAAAACAGCCCGTGCTTGTACGAATGCACGCCGACCGGAAGCAGCGGTTTCCTCTGCGGCTGCCCAGAGGGATTCCAGCGCATCGGCCAAGGGTGAGAGCGAAGGGCCCTTGTCTGACGCAAGAATGACGCACGTAGTGACGAAAATATCTTGTACCTAGGCGCAGCAGGAAGACGCACTCTAAAAGTAGGCGTTTGCAATATGCGGCTGATGGACACTGTCAGAAAGTTATCCGGCGAAAAAAAAAAAAAGTTTGAACGCACTGAACAAAAAATTTACCTTAGAGCGGTGTTGTTTGATCAAAGCCTTGAAACCCTGTTTAGAATGCTAAAGTCTTGAAACCATATTTAGATGGGGCCACTAAGATCAAAGCATAGACGCAGTGTGGAGCATGGTTTTCTTTGATGTTACGTTATTTTTTTTTCACAAGATAACGACTGCTTTCAAGCAGTCGCATCGCTTCATTATATCCGAAACCGGGAAAACATCTAGAATATACAGCGGCTTCACTTTTGCGTATTCGGCCCGTTGTGCGAACTAGACTCAAAGAATTAGTATAAGACGTCGCGCAAAGCTGCAGATGATGAGACTATTCCATAAAGAGATATGCTTGGCGATACTTATTTTTGAGCAGTACTGCATGTAACGTTTGACGCGAAGTGCTGCTTTATGGCGAAGATGTTATTGCTCGTCTAAGCAGCGCAGTACTACACGCACAACGTCTCCTGCCAGCCGATAAGCCCACGCCGACACGAGCAGTTGTAAAGGGAGCAAACACACACAAAAAAATCTCCTTCCTATCTCTTGAAGTTTTTTGCAGTTGCCAACAGGTGCAACTAGCGCTTTAAAGCGGGCACGCGAACGCACGCTTGCGCAAACGTTTCTATTATAGACGAGTGCGCAGGTCATACCAGATCTACTCGCTCGGAAATGTAATAGAAAGCGCTATCGAGTGCTCACAGTACTCGACAGGGAGCGAAGGATGAAGGCGAAAGGTTGCACACAGATAGCGTGGCCAAAAGCGAAGCCCAAATCCACCGATGAATAGTGAAACGGAGACATAATGTGTGACAAGGTTATTTTAATGTTTTTTCTTCGTTCACATTTTGAAGAGAACGCGAAGCTCTGCGTTCGCTGGCTACAGTACAGCCTAACCGAACAGATGATACTTTGATCGAGCGCATGTCGTATTCGCATTCGAAAGCATCAGTTGTATGTTTACCATGGAAGGTTTCCGGCTATAGCGCCCATAATCATTCACGTTCTTACGAACACAGCAGCACTGATGCTCCCCCCCTCCCCACCTTTTTTTCTTCTTAGCCATGCTCCGTTTCTTCGCTACAACAGGCCTTCATACACGGACACTCTACGGGGGACACTCGTAGGGTGTCCGGACACTCTACGGGGGAAAAAACTGGGACCAATTCACTTTGGCGGCATGTTCACTATATGGAGACTCGCTATAACAAGTCATTCTGTATCAGAAGTTTGAGGCAATCTCATTGCTACACAAGCGTGTGAATGCATTGCATTAACCACGCGGACGGACGCGCGCAGGCACTGCCTCTCGGCCCGGGACAGCAGGGGACAATCGGTGCCGAACGCGCTGGGTAGCCTGGGCTCCGCCATTCCCGTCTATCCGCTCATCGATCCCGAAGGGGCAGCATCCGACGACGACAAGATCATCTCCACCGAGGGCTGCTACTCGTGCAATCTCAACAGCGGCTCGCTCCCAACGGCGCAACACCGGAGGACCAGGGACGTTGCGGATGACAGGGGCCCGGCGGCAGCAGCAGCAGCGAACGCCACCAGCGGCCAGGTGACGCGCCGCTTCCGGAAATCCACACACAGGAAGGTGCGTGCGACAGGGCATGTCCACGGGGCATAATAATTTTTTATGTCTTTTCTGCTGTCGCGCGTCGTTTTATTTCCGTTTGTCCTCCATGGTGCGCTTTCGCGCTGTTACTGTTATAATCAACGTGGTTAACGAACCCTTGGATTAACCCGAATGGTTATCAATCGGTGGTACAACCATACTTTATGGAATCTCTGCAAGGAGCAAGGAAAACAAAGGCAGTACAGACGCGTTGGACACTGCGCTAACGCGGCAGCTTAAGAACACCGCACGCCGCAAATGGAAAACGCTCTTCATATCGGCTCGGAGTTTTCATCGTAATCTGCGCTCGTGAGAACTGCGTCTAATTGCTATTTGCCGAAAGATACATTTGCCGCTAAAAGGACACACACGAAGCAGCGTTGACGACGACACGGTCATTGAGCCACCAGTGTCGTCGTCAATGTCTCTACACTTTTGTGCGTGTCGTCTTAGAGGCAAACATGTCCTTCGGCGTCCACAGTCCGAGACAAAAGTGGCCCTCGGACACTCCGTCCTCGACAGTCGAAATGCGCGCACAACCCGAGACAGTCTCAACACCACGCAGCGCACAGCGGCGGCCGAGGAGACGCCGAAGAAGCGCAAGCCGTCGGAGCACAAGCGGCGGCACGACCGCGCCCACTGGGACCTGGTCAAGGTCACCATACCCTTGGACGAGGCCCAGCGGGACCGACACGTCCTGGAAATCAGGCCCGCCTACAAGCACCTGCGCGACGACAGCAACTACCACGTGCTGCACGGCGTGGACAGGGACCGATTCCGGGTTGTGTCCAGGTGAGTGCAGGGTTGCGTGTGCGCAGCGAGGACCGAGTGCACTGCGGGAAAGCGCACCTCTGCAGTGGAACTGGAAGGCCGCAGTTCGTTCATTCGGCTTTCGAGCGAAAATTAGACGGCGCTTGTTAAAGGCAAGCAGGGAAACACCCCTGCCGCGGACACTGTAACTGTGTTGCTCGAGGAGGAGGGAAAGCAGCCATTCGGCAATTCAGGGTGACCGTCCTCATAAGTGTCGACCATGCACAATTACTAAACTTAGCTGCGGTAATCTGGCGAGAATATGCGCATTCAGCGTGGCGTACCTATGGTGAACCGCGGCTGTCGAGCAGCAACACCATGATATGGAGCGCCGTAATACAGGTGCAAACAGTTACTTCTTCGGGCGCTCAAATGGTAGCACCCCCTGCTTCGGTGTGAAAGCGTGCGCCATATAGCGGGCTTTTGTTAGCGAGCTTGTTTTCCGTTACTATACTCTGCACGCAGCAACAGAAGCCCGTCTACAATGGCCTCTCCCCCCCCCCACCCTCCTAAGTTTTCGTTCATAACCTTCTTTTGCTATCCCACGTGAAAAAGAAGTCGTGGCGGGAAACAATGCACATGGCCTGCTCTTTCTATGGGAGCAACTCGGACTAAACAGTGGGCTCTGCGCCGCGCAAGGAAGCCACAAGAGGAAGCTCTGGCTAGGGAGCTCCTATATAAATACATGGGAAAGGAAAAGTCGTTTTTCTAGGCAACCAATGCACGAATATTGATAAAGCGTGTTGCACTTAGAAAAGAAAAAAGAAAATCTAGCGCCTGCAGGAAGAGTTTTTATTTAAGCCATCAATTTCTTTCTAGAAATATCTTACAAATCTGGAAATTTCGAGAAACTGAACAACCAAGCTTACAGCTCTTAACTGAGCAATCAAAAATGATATCACAATTCCGTAAAATGCACCTAATAATACGTCTAAAGCGGATAAAATTGATATATTATGCACCGCTTCGAATATACCACTAATTTGTGAGTACGACTTCTGCAAAACCCTCTTAAACATTGTAACAATTTAACTTAAGCTGTAAAGTCATATATCAGATTTGTCTGCTCACGGATTCAATTTTACAGAACTGCGATATCAGGTTCTCTTTTTTTTTTTTTTTGAGCAGAGTTACGAACTTTTAAACTTCGTGCTTCAATCTTTTGAAACTTACTAACTTACGGAAATTTATGGGAAAAATATTCCAGGCACTAAACGGAAATTTTGCTTCCTAGATTCACTGGAGTTTAACTTTCTCTTTCAACTGCAACACATTTTATTCAAATCGGTCCGACGATTGTTTAATAAAAGGGTCTCTGCGTTTTACATGCATTTAAATAGAGAAACCGGACCATGCCCCGAGCTAAAGCTTCCCCTTTAGCTCAGACGCAGTCATTTTAGTAGACTGAAACTTACCTCACCCCCCCCCCAGAAAAAAAAAAGAAAAAGAAAACAAATCTCGTGCCCTCACTCCCTCTCTCTGTCTCTCATCATGTCGGCTAACGCTATTCCCTGGGCGCCCCCACCCCAGGGCCTCCTCTACTTCCTCTCTCTCTCTACATCCCCCCTCTACACACACATTTTGCAAGCACTTACTACTGCAATGTCTATCACATTTATAGGTACTATCGTATGCACTACTGTGCGGGCTGTAGGTAATCACTTCGCTGACGTACCAAGAAACGATGGCGAAATTTTTTAGCCTTGGGAAGCGGGAGAGATAGCTGTCAGGGCTGTCAAGGCGCGACGGCGCTTAAGACCTTGAAAATACGGCTCCACGTACAACGCTGGGCACGCGTCCGCGTCACGCGAAACCGCCTCTCTTATCGCTTGGAGAAGCTGCACGCGTGTCGCCTTTTTCGACGTCGCAAGCGCATATTCAGTGCGAGCCTTGCAGTCATCGTTATCACCCATTAGACACTGCACCGCCGGTGACCCACTTTCCCAACATAGCTTACCCAAGCCCGATCTACTATATATACGGCCGCAGAACTAACTCTCACAAAATGCATTAGTCGCAATAAATTCGTGAGGATGAGAACTTAAGAGGAAGCTCAACGTTGGGCCTTGTCTGTGCAAACGCATATATGAAGCGCTAAAATGCACTCAATTAGCCCACGCTGAGCCGATTTGACCGAAACTATTGCATTTAAGAGCACGGTGAACCCTAGTGGCTGCTGCGAACATTTTCAATTACGACAGCTAGGGCGCTATAACGTAAAACTATTCCAAACCTTTTCTATTTCAATTCTGCTATCAGCCCTCCACAATTGGTCAAAAACTTTTTTGGACCACCCCCACGGCAGCTGTCTGTCAAGCGACGTCACGAAAATCGCGGTACCTCCCCATCTGATATGATGTGTACACACTGATTATGCATGATTTGACCGAAAAAACAAAAACAGTTATTTCTTATTCGACGCCTTTTTTCCGTTAGCCCCCGGCTATTCGTAAAAAGTTTTCGGGCTGCACCCACTTCTGCCTGTCACGCGACGTCACAAAAGCGCGAAAGCTCACCGCGTCAAAGTGACGTGTACGCATTAAAGATGCATTAATATGTCGAACAAAACTGCATTTTCTTCTGAATAGCCGCGGGCTACCCCGTTCCGAAAGGAATAAAAGATGGCTGCCGCCGATAGCTCAGGCGCTGGCTACTCGCACCTGCCGGAGAGCATGGGTTTATTTGCGTATAATAAAACATCTTGCGTGGCCACGTGTAACGTTTTCGAGCACTTTCGGCACGTTTACGGCCTCATTCTGCCAACTCTTCTTTGCTGAGGATCCGTTTTAGCGTCATTTTTAAGCTTCCGTTGCATGCCGCCGCGATTTTCGACCAGCCACCACAAGCTAAGGGAAAGCGGACCAATCGCAGACGCCGGCACCACCCTCTTCATCCGGTTATCGATTTTCAGTGCGCTGGCTCTGCCCCATCGAATCCCTCTCCATTTGAGCGTTCTCTTCGCCTCTTGTCAGCCAATTAGATACGACAAGCCGCTGAGTGTAGACAATGTTATTCGTTTTTCAAGCAAACAAAAGTGACCTCATAGGAGGTCACTTTTTAACTTTTGGTTTGACTGGTCTTTTCAGGCAACCCTGCGGGTGACCGCACGGTGCTTGCGTCGGTGGTTACTCAAATTTGACGTCAGGATATTGGAATAAGAACATATTGGAATAGTTTTACGTTATAGGGCCCCTATTCTACGGACACTCCAGGTGCGTTCTCGCCGTTGTCGCCACCCCTGCGCGGTCCAGCCCGCTCTGACCGCGGTTGAGGCTAGTGGTGGCGTTTGGGCCAGGAATCCACCAAGCCCATCGACGAGTTTACGTCCAGTAGTAAGAATAAAGGAAAAAAGGGTTTATTTTACATTACTTACACTGGCTCCAGATACGGAAGCCCACTCCATGAAGGAGCATATTAAACGTCTGAGTTCACATCAGGACACGTTGGCACCTCGTTCACTGTACGAAAGGTCTCCGCTTTTAATACCGTCGTCTTTACTAGGCGACTAGATTAGGGAATACGATGACTGTGTCGCGGCCAATCAAAATCGTTGCTGAATATGCCCCCGCATATTTAGCAAGCGCGTAGCAATCTGGGGAATCTGAGGTAGAAGCCGTTCCCACGGTAGCATTCGACGTTGGCCCTTTTCATCATCAGTTCAGGTTTTCAGATGCAGGAGGAGGGGTCTTTTGTGGGCCCGTCAACAGTCGGTGTCAACGCTGCATTGACTTCTGGATAGGCACTGATGAATGGGTGGGGCTGCCTCGTGGTAAACGTCCAATTAATGCCCTTGGCCGTGATGAGACGTAACATCGCGCGCATACTGTGAGCCGTATGTATGAGGAAGACATACGTGTCTTTTGCTATCCCCATTTTTCCTACCCTCGGTGTAGGGTAGCAACCCGGAGGCTCGTCTAGTTGAGCTTCCTACCTTTCATCTCCTTGTTTTCTCTTTCTCTCTCTCTACTACGAGGTTTCGATCTGCAGATATACAGGAAGCGTTGCATTTTGCAGTTGTTAAAAAATAATGCAGAAATATGTCGCTCCAAAAATAACCCTGCCGAAAAGCTTTAATAAGTATAGGCAAGTACGGTGGTGGTCCTAAGCTGTGCGCCAGTTCATTTAATCTTCAAGTTGCCCCCACATACGCATTCTTACAAATACACTGGTCGCTTTACCCTCCCCTTGTATCTTAATATTCACTATTACGTATTAGTGAATGTGCATCTCTCCAATATATTTAGTATCGTGCGAACGTCGACCGGCCAACCACGCCGACGTGGTCTTGAATGTGGCAAGGTGCGTGCTGGAGCACAAAGTACAACCGTCCACGACATGTTTTAGAGAGACGGTGAAAAGAAATATTATGTCAACCTCAATTCGCAGACTAATCTTGTGAAGTTGCGAATAGGTACTCCTGCCGAGATAGACGCAAGAACGAAGGACGCGCGGCAACACCACTTCCCGCACCATTACAACAGAAATTTTGACGGCGTCTGCTAAGCATTAGCTAATTCTTAATGAATGGAAAGGAAACTGCACTGCATTCCAAAATATATATCTAAAGAAAGTAAGGAAGCTTAGCGGGCTTTTCCAGTCCAGAAAAAACCGATACACACCGCGATTCGTCGTAGTGTGCTGCGTTATTTTTTAGTGGTGCCTTTTTCCCGATGCTATAACGCTTCTTCGAGTTCGTGAGTGGCCGCTTTCGACGCTCCGACCACTAAAAGTGCAAGAAGGCATCAGCATCGGGGAAGGCATCGCAAACAAAATCGCGTTTGCTATTTGAGTTGCAGTGGTGTGTGTGTGTGTGTGTGTGTGTGTGTGTGTGTGTGTGTGTGTGTGTGTGTGTGTGTGTGTGTGTGTGTGTGTGTGTGTGTGTGTGTGTGTGTGTGTGTGTGTGTGTGTGTGTGTGTGTGTGTGCGTGCGCGCGAGCGAGCGAGCGAGCGAGCGAGCGAGCGAGCGAGTGAGTGAGTGAGTGAGTGAGTGAGTGAGTGAGTGAGTGAGTGAGTGAGTGAGTGAGTGAGTGAGACCGCATGTATATGTGTCTCGATCGTGACAAGAGTGCCGACTCATTGCAGCGACGGCGGAGTGACGCTGCAGCTGGCGGAGGCAATCGAGAAGCCGGGCGTGTACAAAGTGAACATCGGAAGCAGAACGCCCACAGAGGAGGAGTCTCAGCACCACAACAGAGCATTCAGACTTCGTGTTCACGTTGCCATCACCGAATAAACACGGAGAAAGCCGGCACGGCCGGCATTCATCTTTCATCGCCCTTTTCCCCCCACTAGCTGCCCTGCGGCGTGAAAAGCAGCAGCTGTTAGCGATTCAAGCCACGCCTACATTATTAAAGTACTGAAACCTCCACGCCTGCCTCGATGAGCTCAACTTTCTAATACTTCACTATAGTCCTTCAATCTTTTGTCTGGCACCATGACGTGACTCTAATACTACTATGTTAATTGACTACTATTAAGTGTTTTCATATACGTTTGAATGTCAAGATGTATTTAGGTACAAAAACGAATACGTGATGTGGTCTAGATTAATTAGGGCAGGGCCGGAAATATAATGCGTACAACTGTTGGTCTATCGAAGCAGCATATTGAGGGTTGGGGGAATGAGTGAATGAAACCATAATTAATTGGGTAGGTTCAGTTCTCGCAGGACAGGAGTAACTCATGACCACTGAGGATATTAATCTAATTAGCATTCTTAAATATACTTCACGCGCTTTCCAGTACGTTTCTGTGAATCTAACCGTTTTCCCGCCAACTTGGGTCAATGGGTGGTCCATGGCCTAACGGGTGGAGGCATCTGGATGCTGTGATGAAGGAGTCGCGTCTGAAACCAACCGCCGGAACAACTTGTGCCACTGAGCACTGCGTACGTGTCGCTCTTCAAATAACCGCCATGAACCGCTATGACGTCAACTTGGGTTACTGCGTATGTGACGCTCTTGAGCGGCACAAAAAAAAATATATCCTTTAAAATTTATCCGGTGCTGGGCGTAATCAAATTTGCATCATATATATATATATATATATATATATATATATATATATATATATATATATATATATATATATATATATATGATAGTCTTACGGGTATGTTGGGACTATGGACAGACTGCGTTTACAATATATTCAGACCGAGTACATATTGACTATTCAGACACGCGCGGACTTTGCGGTGGCGCCTCTGTGTGGCGCAGCGTATGGTCCCGCGTCCGGATGGGTGCGCGAGATAGGAGCCCTATAGCTGCTGCAGATAAGAGCTTCCAACGGTATACCAGATGGAACTCTGGCACTGCAATCGTTGAGCCATGCGAATATTGTGCCTAGAATGCACTATTTTGGGCATGACGAGAAGTACATGGATTTTTCTGACTTGTGGATTTAGACCTTCTTGTGGATTCGTTTATTACGCTTTGTATGGCTTCGTTGTCGTGAATTCGCGTGCAGTCCATATATACTTTGCATCCCCGAAAGTGCTAACAACGATAAAGTTGAGAAACTATAGGCGTCTACAACACCTTTGAGGAATACGCGATCCCGGTCCTCGTAGCTCAAAGAGAGCGGCTCTGCTCAACGAACCAGGGACTTGCAGTTCTAGAAAAGCTGGGTTTCGCGCCACGACCACTACACTGAGACGAGTGTACAGTGTTACTGGACAGGGACATGAGATCTCATATCACGGTGGCACCGATACTAAAGAATATGCATTCAACACACCATGCCGGTGGAAGACGAGCACGAGCTGTAACTCCGCGAGATCGTCTTGCGAAAGGTTCGGCAGCGTACTACACAGACGCTAGCAGAGCCCGTAGAGAGACGCATACGCTAGCGGTCACTCAAAAACAACGTATCACAACGGCCACAGTCGTAACTCGGTCCACGTATGTGGCCGAAGCGGCTGCAATAGCCATGGTCCCTGCAGACGCTGAACACTGAAATGAGTCGGCAGTCAGTTTCTCAATGGGACGGTACTCAAGATGGTATGCAGACTTCTGGGACGAACCTTGACAGAACACCACATTATTTGGTGTCCGGCTCACGAGTGCTTTGAGGGTAACGTTGCGGCAGACCATATAGCTCGAGGATTCAACAACCGAGCTGCGGCCGAGCCGAGCGCGTAACTTCTTCCAAGCACTCGTGACATTCTTCTACAACAACGGGAGGAACGCAGAGTGTACGGTCATCCACACAAGGCCCTTAACAGACAGCAGAGTAAGGACTGGCGACGCATTCAAACAAACAGCTTCCCCAACCTGCATCAACTCAGTAAGATAAACCCAGCTAGATTTCCGGACGTTTGTCCATGGTGTTCTAACAAACCCATACTACAACATACCGCATGGGAGTGCCTGGAAAGGCCGTCACATATTACTAGCCCATACATAAATGCCCAGCCACTCATGTTAAATAGGCAGTATGAGGCATATGGCTTGCGGACGAGGAAAAGGAGAGCCAAGTGGCTCTCCTGGATCAAGCCCAGCGAGCCGCTCGTGCCAGTGGAGCCCTGGACTGAGGGCCCAACCACGCTCGCCTAATTTTCTTTTTGAAAATTACAGTTTCTTTCCTTCCTTCCTTCCATACTTTTCGAAGTGGAAATGATGCTGCAACGGTTCAGCTTGTCGAGGTGGCCAAATCAAAACGCGTCAAGCGTCTAAATGCATAGCTCGCCCGCTATAAATTCGTAAGGGCGTTATATGCCACTTGTCGATGCGTGCGTCCGCGGCGTAATGGTATTTATATCGGGCGTCTGTGCCAGAGGTCATGTGTTCGAATCCTGCCGTCGGACAATTTTAATAATGTTTACCGAATTATTCGTTATGCAGTACATTGTTGAAGATTACGAGTTTACAAAGTCACGAAGCCGTTTGATGCCAGAATAACGAAGTCAAGGCAAATCCATGTACTTCCATAATTTCCATGCTGGTTCAACCGCTCCAGTCGAAGCTCCCGTAATGTCCAAAGAGGTTTGAATTTAACCTAGCAGATGGCACCGCAGCCACCCGTTGCTCCTGTTGTTGGCTTAGCAAACCTGAGAAAAAGAGAACGGCAAATCAAACGAAGCCTCAGCGTTCAAGTAAACGCGGCCTATAGTTACGGCGCCCAAACACTTGTTGTAGTACGTGGTGTATCACCGACCCTGGCGTCCGACTGCAGGTTCGAACCGGCGGCTGGTCAGGTCATGCAGTTGTTTCGGGTCTCCGACGCGGACGGCGTCTCTTTCAAAAAAAAGAAAAGAAAGAAAGAAAAAAAAACGCCTTCAGTGAAGTATACTCTTGTCATAAGCAGCGTTTAGCAGATCCAAGGTTGCAAGGCACGGGAACGCAGGTGCTTGCGCGTAAGGTGAATATAATTCGTATATCAGCTACCACGCCCCGTTTGCGCATTGTTGCACAATGATGGACGCTGCTGACACCTCGGACGCTACAGGCGTAGATAGGAGGCAACAAAACGCGGACGAAAACATTTTGATGTGTTAGCCTCCCTCATTGTCCGAGGCGCCAGTAGCTTTCACAGAGCTGGAAGGAGCAAGGTTATTACACCGCCATGTGCTTTTTTTATATGCCAGCTGCCGTAGCAAAACGCCGTCGTACGTCCTGGCTACTACGACTATACGCCTTTTCTTCCGGCAAAAGTCCGACCAGATGATTAGCGCTAAAGTCCCTAGATATTTTTGCTAGGAGAAGTGCGACTGCCCAGCATATATGCTGGAGCGAAGGACGTTAGACAGTTTCCTAGCCAGCGTTGGCAGACAACTACTGTCGGAGGAAGCTATCCTCGGCCCATGGCCTGACACTGCAATTTCAATGCGTGCAACAAAAGTATTGTTGAAGTTCCTGCAGGACACCAAGCTCGACGAGCGGCTCTAGCGAGGCAACTGTCTCATGTACATAAGCACTCACCACTTCTCTGATCATCATCATCCATCCCAATACTTTCACTCCCCTTCCCTCTTCCCCAGTGCAGAGTAGCAGACTAGAGCGCACTAGCTCAGGTCGACCTCTCTGTCTTTCCTATCAATAAATTCTATTCTGTTCTGTTGCTAGGAGAAAATCCAGAGACTTTAATTAGCGCACGCGCACTAGTTTTGAACCTTTTGCAATGTATTAAACATCATCTCTAGCTATTTAGCACATCACGTGCAACCAACGCACCAACAACAGACTCGAATGAGGTAGAAAGGGGAGAGTAAGCGCGAGAGTGAGGAGTATATGGCACAAAGAACAATGATTGTCGCTACCTTGTAAAGTTTTATCTAGCGACCTTAACCTCCCGTAGATAGCGCCAGAGTTCACTCTAGTAATTATTGTATAAAAATGTATGCTGCTGCATACAGGCGCGCCATGCATGACGCGCCTCTCGGAGGTGGCAATGCGGTGAGCTGCAACACTGCTTCAATGCGAGTCGCAATAGACGCAGCCGAGGGCGGTCGGTAATAGGAGAGCCTATGTTAGGAAACAGCAAAAGGACTACTCGTCTGTTCCATATGAAATTTCATTTTCCAGGATATCGGTACCCCGAAATGGAGTATATGTTCATTCTGACTTGACACAACAGAGTATACGAAGGATGTTGTTGAAGGATGGTGGACAGATTGTTCTAGAGAAACTGGCCACCCTGTATACGCAATGCCTCATGAGCTCGAGCGTACCGGAATCTTGGAAGAACGCTAACATAATCCTAATCCATAAGAAAGGGGACGCCAAAGACTTGAAAAATTATAGACCGATCAGCTTACTGTCCGTTGCCTACAAATTATTTACCAAGGTAATTGCAAATAGAATCAGGAACACCTTAGACTTCTGTCAACCAAAGGACCAGGCAGGATTCCGTAAAGGCTACTTAACAATAGACCATATTCACACTATCAATCAAGTGATAGAGAAATGTGCAGAATATAACCAACCCTTATATATAGCTTTCATTGATTACGAGAAAGCGTTTGATTCAGTCGAAACCTCAGCAGTCATGGAGGCATTACGGAATCAGGGTGTAGATGAGCCATATGTAAAAATACTGGAAGATATCTATAGCGGCTCCACAGCCACCGTAGTCCTCCATAAAGCAAGCAACAAAATCCCAATAAAGAAAGGCGTCAGGCAGGGAGATACGATATCTCCAATGCTATTCACAGCGTGTTTACAGGAGGTATTCAGAGACCTGGATTGGGAAGAATTGGGGATAAAAGTTAATGGAGAATACCTTAGTAACTTGCGATTCGCTGATGATATTGCCTTGCTTAGTAACTCAGGGGACCAATTGCAATGCATGCTCACTGACCTGGAGAGGCAAAGCCGAAGAGTGGGTCTAAAAATTAATCTGCAGAAAACTAAAGTAATGCTTAACAGTCTCGGGAGAGAACAGCAATTTACAATAGGCAGCGAGGCACTGGAAGTCGTAAGGGAATACATCTACTTAGGGCAGGTAGTGACGGCGGATCCGGATCATGAGACGGAAATAATCAGAAGAATAAGAAAAATGGGGTGCGTTTGGCAGGCATTCCCAAATCATGAACAGCACGTTGCCATTATCCCTCAAGAGAAAAGTATATAATAGCTGTGTCTTACCAGTACTCACCTACGGGGCAGAAACCTGGAGGCTTACTAAAAGGGTTCTACTCAAATTGAGGACGACACAACGAGCTATGGAAAGAAGAATGATAGGTGTAACGTTAAGGGATAAGAAAAGAGCAGATTGGGTGAGGGAACAAACGCGAGTTAATGACATCTTAGTTGAAATCAAGAAAAAGAAATGGGCATGGGCAGGACATGTAATGAGGAGGGAAGATAACCGATGGTCATTAAGGGTTACGGACTGGATCCCAAGGGAAGGGAAGCGTAGCAGGGGGCGGCAGAAAGTTAGGTGGGCGGATGAGATTAAGAAGTTTGCAGGGACGGCATGGCCACAATTAGTACAAGACCGGGGTTGTTGGAGAAGTATGGGAGAGGCCTTTGCCCTGCAGTGGGCGTAACCAGGCTGATGATGATGATGATGATGATGATGATGATGATGATGATGATGATGAGTATACGAACTCCACGCGGGGTGCAATGATTCTCGAACATGGAGTAGTGCAAGCACGCGGTGGGCGCGCACGCATGTCGCGCAGAGCTTCCCTCACACTGCTCTCGCCATTCAAATATTAATAAAGATGTTTTACTCTCTCTCTCGCGGGCTCGAGGTTCATGCCCCCCCGACCGCCACACACCTATGGGGTGAAAAAAAAGAAAAGCGGTCAAGTATTTTGGCTAAGGTCCCAATGTCCCTCTGGTCAATGAAAAGGTGAGTGAGCCGGTGGGCGGGACGCTACAGAAAATCACCGTCGTAAAGAGGATATAAGCGCAGGTATCGCGATAACCTTATCTACGAGGCGCTGCAAACTTATCTAGGTGTTGACAAAGCGCGGTGATAACTGGAATGCGAGCGGCATCGAGTTCGAAACGGCCTTTGCACGACTGCGTTCCCAGCGGCATTTACGTCGTGGTTGCGCAGTATATAGCTATGGCGTTCTGCCGCTGGGCGCAGTGCCGCCGGTTTGATTGCCGACCTTCCGTTGAAGGCGGTAAGCAATAACGTTCGTGGACTTGGATTCTGGTGCAAGTCCGTAATCAGTCAAACTTCATTCGGATCACTTCAATGCAACACACCAGTTCACTATGGCTAGTTGGCAAAAATAAAAAAAAATAAAGGGCGGTGAAAGCGGCACACACATTGAGTGATCGTGGACAAGAATAAGCGCGATTTTCTGCAACCCTTTAGGGTGCACGGCTCAGCGCCTTGGGGAAGGGCACAAAACGAGGAAAGAAAAGAACACGGCGGCACACAGCTAGAAACAAACAGTTCGGGTTTTCCGAAATGTTTACGGATTTGGGCTCGTTTTACAATTATACGAATACCCCGCCAAATTTTGCAAAAAGAAAAAGAAAAAAATTCTGTTCGCTAATATGTTTCGCTCATCGGTCTCTGAATCTCCCGTTGGGAGTCCTCAGATCGTCACAGTACGCCGTAGGTTTACTTGAGTCGAGCGCAAGCTTATACGGAGAAATTCCCGAAGCAGGCGAAACCACCAGCAGCGGCAGGAACGTCGCCTGAAAAAGTCGCTGCGATCTAAAAGCAATGTGCTGCTTGTCAGTTTCTGCTGTTTCACGTCTGCTGCTTGTATGCTGGTCAGGGCAAGATTTAAAATAAAATAATGAAATGCGGGCAATAATAATATTTGGGGTTTTACGTGCCAAAACCACTTTCTGATTATGAGGCACGCCGTAGTGGAGGACTCCGGAAATTTTGACCACCTGGGGTTCTTTAACGTGCACCTAAATCTAAGCACACGGGTGTTTTCGCATTTCGCCCCCATCGAAATGCGGCCGCCGTGGCCGGGATTCGATCCCGCGACCTCGTGCTCAGCAGCCCAACACCATAGCCACTGAGCAGAAATGCGGGCAATCCCATTCTCAATGTCGTGTCGGTATGATATTTACGAATGTTAAATTTCACACTTGGGGAGGCATGCGTCGTCAAACACGCATCTTGCGTGACACAGGTACCGTACTGCATTTCTTTAACCCGTGAAAAGCTTTACAACGGCCAAACTAATAATAATAATAATATTTGGGGTTTTACGTGCCAAAACCACTTTCTGATTATGAGGCACGCCACGCCGTAGTGGAGGACTCCGGAAATTTTGACCACCTGCGGTTCTTTAACGTGCACCTAAATCTAAGCACACGGGTGTTTTCGCATTTCGCCCCCATCGAAATGCGGCCGCCGTGGCCGGGATCCGATCCCGCGACCTCGTGCTCCGCAGCGCAACAAACACCATAGCCACTGAGCAACCACGGCGGGTATCGGCCAAACTGGGTCTTGCATCAATGTTTACTGAACGCAGTCCCTCTCCACGACTGACAGGGCACGCTTACAGACTCGCCGCAGGCAGTGAGGGTGCACGCTAATACTTGCAAGGCATTGGTCGCGGAAAAACGAAGAGAGAACATTTTTAAAGGCCCTTCACATAATTAGCCGAAGTAACACTTGCGTCGGTGCAGCATGTCTGAGCCTCACTGATAAAGCGTTTACATTTAAAAAGCGATGTTATTTAGATATGTGTCATACATTAGTTATTATATTAAATGTCGGCCATTGCTCTTTCCCTTGCTTTTTCTTTTCATATACAGTTTTGTGCACGTGCAAGGAGCCTTGCCGGGGTGTATGTTGTCTTTTTTCAGTAATAAATTTTACTTGTTAGTTCCAGTTTTGTCCCGTCGAATTATTTCCCTCGGTGGTCACCGCTGTTTTCTGTTTCTTCCTTCCTTTCTTTTATTTTTTTCCCATATGCACCAAATGGCCTCGCTCTACATTGTTACTCTACTATGCAGTTTCTGAACATTTCACCGCGAAATGACGCTCGCCGTCGCACTGCGGACGCATAAGTTGTTTTCATGTTCAACGACACTCCTTTTAAGGCTGAACGAAGAAATGCTTACATCTCCTCACGGACGAGCGTGTTCCAGCAACATATTCTAAACTGCTGCACTGGTCGCTCAGCCATACTGACATCTGAGTCAACGAAACCTAGTCAGTGTGTTCCATACTCCGCGCTTATCCTCCTTACCCTGGCTCTTGCCTAACCGCAACAGCGCTTCGCGGAAATGAGTGTGCGCGTCACAGCCTTCGTCATAGTGGCGATAGTTTGCTCTCGGTTGACTGCTCTTTTTTTTTTTTTTTTTCTGTCGCAACGTCTCGGTTGCAGCGATACCTCGCGCTCTTCCGCGAGCACTCCCGCTAACGTGACGTCACCGCTTCGACGATGACGCCGCCGAGCGCAAGCGGAGTCAGAACACGACCTCCTCTATAAACTATAAAAAGTTTAGAGAGGAGGTCATGGGTCCGAGTCACCGCCGGAAAGAACATGGGCGCGCCTTTCCACGCCAATGTGCTGGCTCCACGCATAGGGTCGCTGCTTTCGAATAAGACTGACAGCTACACGATTTGGTACGAACTGCACAAGCCATGAAAGAAAAAGAAAGAGAGGAAGCAGTCGAAGTACTATGTTGCGATAACATTTCAAAAAGTGTACAGTTGATAACTTGTATCACTCAGAGGTTTAATCTAAGCGCGGCGACTGTAACTGGCACTTTTGTTGCTGGTGTGTATTGCTTATTTGCACTTGTGACTCGTGTGCAAACCTATGCCCGTTTGCTCTTTCTTGTGCACCGTCTTGTTGCACAGTCCACACGAACACATTACACCTGATCACAAAAGTCCAATCCTGTAAATATTACATCTTGATAGATGTAATATTTGCACACACACAAGTCATTTTGGTAACTAAATTGTATAACTGTAGAAATCATTAGTAAATGAAAGAAATGAGTGGGCATCATCCCAAACATACAGGTTTTTCGACCCATAAAATATGCAGCTTTACGTTTTCATGCCAATGAACTTGTAGCAGGGGCTCAAAACAGGAGGTATACCATAAAAAAATGCAAAGGTTTGTTCCGTTTTGTTCAGAGGAGGAAGCTTAAGTGAGCAAGCAAGAGGGACACTTATAAGATGACGGTTTGTCTTGCATTTTGGAAATGTAAAAGCGCACTCATTGGTGCCTTTAAGGCGTCCTGAAGGAGTGCAATGTTTACGTGCTGGAGGGAAAACAACTTTCCTGTTTTTCTGCATACCGTATGCTCACTTTTTTAAATGTTTTCAAGGTCCCTAAAAAGACGCCAGAGGAATTGTAAACAAGTATGCTTTAGCCAAATAGGCAAAGTTACATGAAACCATGTCCAAGCTCTCAGTTATTGGTGAATTTTCAAAGGCCTGGAACCAAACACAGGCATACAAGGCGGTATCGGTGCCAATTGCTGTTTTTGAGGCGATACTACGAAACATACTCTGCCAGTGTACTCCAAAAACCACCAAACGTCAATTTACTTGACAAGTACAGAGCTCCTATACCGGGATAAAAATCATGGCAAAATTATGAATACAGTGCAGACATGTGAGCGCCAAGCAAACAAAGCAAGGACACACCCTCTCACCGCATATAGCTTGTGTAAAAGAAATAACATTTACAGGTAAGCAAATTACAGCTTCTATCAACAGCATGATATATGGGTGTAGTAGAAGTATATGCGACCAGGTTCTGATGAGCTTAGCCTTGTTCCTCTGAAGGATATATATATATTTGGTTTCTCCGTGGAAAATAAAGGCACCTCGAACTACTTTACGCCTCAGCTGAGTCAGCCGGAGCCTCAGTTTAATAGCAGCACAAATTTTGGGTTGTGCTAAGCATAATATACAGAGTTCAGCATTTCAGATGACCAGTGAAAAAAAAAAACATTCATATTAAACTTGTGAAATCAGCCAAAAAACAAAGAATAGGCAAATAAAATGCACAAAGTTTTACAGGAACAGTAACTGATGCTACTAACAATGCATTATATCGAGGGGAAAGCAGAATAGCTAACCTATGCACAAAGTGCAAATATAAGTGAACAGCATAATGCTCCAGCAATTGTAGATGCTATATGCCAGCCATATATATTGCCCCATTAATAAGTCCCCATTAACAAGATCCCTATGCACTGCCACAAATCCCAAGCGCCACGATGGATGTCAACAAGTGTTCCTTTAGAGCTAGTTAGTGCACAAATATTGCAGCATACTGCCTTGAGCTGTGGCCCTGCTTCTTTTCTGTTTTGTCTACGGTCCCAGGCTGCAGCTGCAGTAACCACGAGGGTTGCGAAGTACAGTTGCCATGCTCCAGACTGGCTACATGTGGGCATTCTTAGCTACAAAATTTTTGGCACTTCCACTGATTGGCTTCTTTACCATAGCCCATGAAACCAAGTTCATAATGCTATTGCAGTAGTGTGATAAATTGCTAGTTAATATAAAATATTGCGTAAGCAGACACATTTTGCAATTTGGCAATGTCATGCTCTCAGCTATCTCCATATTACCTTGTCTGGTGCTGCTGCAAAATGCAGTCCTTCTGATTCTGAATCAACATTCAAAGTCCCCTCTCATATGAAATTTGACTGACCGGAAGCAGGAGCACCTATTGTGACCATTTAGTCACAGCTTTGCTATTTCCTAAGTTATGTGATGCAGCAATTGAGGACTGGCTACATCTGGGCATTCTTAGCTACAAAATTTTTGGCACTTCCACTGATTGGCTTCTTTACCATAGCCCATGAAACCAAGTTCATAAAAATTGCAGTAGTGTGATAAATTGCTAGTTAATATAAAATATTGCGTAAGCAGACACATTTTGCAATTTGGCAATGTCATGCTCTCAGCTATCTCCATATTACCTTGTCTGGTGCTGCTGCAAAATGCAGTCCTTCTGATTCTGAATCAACATTCAGAGTCCCCTCTCATATGAAATTTGACTGACCTGAAGCAGGAGCACCTATTGTGACCATTTAGTCACAGTTTTGCTATTTCCTAAGTTATGTGATGCAGCAATTGAGGACAACCCTTTATTGAGCACAAGGGACACAGCAAAAGGCCCCAGACAGTACACGCTGATGATATGCATCATCGGCATGTACTGTGCCACACAGGCAATGAAGAAGGGCACACATATGATGATGATAATATACAGATGACAAAGAAGTGCATGATAAATGCCCCCACAATTACTTTATTGGTGCCCTAGGTTGGCTACTGTTTGGCTGTATTTGAGAGTGCTAAGCCTGCACATTGAGTTCTGAACTTGGAAAGACCCTACACTATACATGTGAATACCTTAAGCACTGTTCAAACTGAAATTTGAAGAAACTGAAGTCACAAGCTGTACAGAGTTAAAAAAAGAAAAAGAAATGACAGTCCTATAGCTACAAAAAAGACCATAAACCATAACACACCTTTACAGCTTGTCCCATTCACTGCCCAGCAAATTCAAAATAAAGCCCTACCAGCTTGGAATGTGCTATATGCAGATAATGGGATCTGTACAATGCATGCTTTAAACTTATTTATTTGCTTGACGGCAATAGCTGACAGAGGTTTAGATATAAGAATGTACAATGAGAATGCATCATACAGGTTGAGCACTGGTTTGTTGACGCTTCTGTCAGTATCTTATAGAGAATGATGCACCGATGAGGCAAAGGTGTTCTCAGTTCACAGCATCTTCCCTCAACAATACATACATAATGCATAATAAGTGTTGTGCTCACACACTAGATCACAATGCCACTTGTCTCTTCAGAAGGTGTCACAGCTCTTGGTCGTCTTCTGTCACTTGAGAGCTGCACATACAGAAACCCCACATAAGACTTTAAACTAAAGAAAACTGAAGAGATGGGCACTTGCAAGGTCTAAATCAGGGCAAACGAGAAGCCTTAGTTTGATGCAATGCAATGCTTCAAATGGAAGACCTGCAGTTTTCAAGGAGAAAATCGTTATGATTGATAGAGTCTGCATAAGTGCCATCTCTTGAGGGTGAAAGATCAAAAGATTGCAAGATTTTTACATGTTTTCCAAGGCATATCTCACCATCATGATTCGTTCCTACTTCTCACTAAAGAGATGGAGAATAGAATAGAAAAGGTACTGACTAGAAGAGGGTCTGGTATGCTACCCTACACTGAGAGAGGTAGGTACAAATGAAAATCCTTAGACTTTCTCATCTCGAGGTGTGAAAACCACACAACCACTGCAAACAGCAACTGCTGTTAACCTGAAGAATACAAGTCATTTCCACAGAAACACCATCAACAGGCCTGTTCTCCTCTACATCATGGCATAGTTCCAGTAACTGTAGCTTGACGTAATTGTAACTTTATTATGTAAATTTGCTTCTACTCATTGATCATGCAGTCTGCTGAAATGACCGATTACAAGCAAACATTACCGATCCTAATTTTTACAGTAACAAATCAGAATGTAGAATAGTCAGCTATTCTAAAAAATAAAGTGTGCAAATCAGAACACTGTTGCCATTATCACTTTATGTGACAAAATGCTCGTGAGCACAACTCTAAGTTGTTGCAATATCGTGCAGTAAGAAAACACACATAATCATGTACAAAACATGTATTTTTTTTTTCGAGATCTGTACATATGGAGAATTAACTGTCATGTGAGACATATGTGATTAACCTATGCCTCCACATAGCACCTTGATTTAGATTAGGACATAAGCGTAACTGAAGAGCGATTAAAAAAAGGCGATCCCGTATGGGATGGCACATAAATGACAAAAGATGAAACGTGCGTGGCATGCACTTGCTAAACAAAACGACAGTCGTTCCCACGAATGAAGAAAAATGCACAGTGACTGACCTGGATTCAGAGCCTTCGGGGGCACCACATTTTGCACAGATTTTCAGCCTTTCCGCACAGGCACTGCACGCTATATGATAGGCTGACTTGACTGTTTTAGCTTCACACTTGACACTGGAAGGAGAAGGTACGTATGAAGAAAACCTGTATGATGGAGTAGCATACACTCCACCAAAGTTTCAAATACTAAAGAGCCGACATTGTTGCACAAATACTTACATTTCCTCCTCTCTACAGACATAACTGTTTTCATCTTTCAAGCGCAACCTTATTGCTGTGCTAAATTTCAATAAAGTAGCAAATGTTCACTAACGTGCAGAACACTACAACACAACTATAGAGGCTAGGAAGCAAAAAAAAAAAAAAAACCTCTCACCATTTCTTGGGCACCGTAAGCGGCTTGTACTTCTTGTACTTAATTTTCCACTCGATTATGCCTTTACACCTTGCACACACATTTTCGATTTTCATGTTGAGTATTTTCTTCGTCTGCACACTCGTGTCGTGAAGCGTGTTCTTAAATGCAGTGGCATTTTGGTGCTTCTGAGCCCGTGACCTGCTCACATTTCCTGACTGTGTGCTCATATTTCAAGCACGAACAGAAGGATTTCCGCAATAAACTAAACTGCCCGCGACAGCAGTAAACAAGAACTAACCGCACCGCAGAGGCACGGGAGTCGCCATAACGATTACGTAACAACACGTGCGCGCTAACTTCGCTAACGTAGCTAACAATGCGGGAGACATAAGAGATTATGCAGTTATGCATAAATTAAAAAAAACTGATATGCGTGAATTTGAACCTCGTTACAGAAAACTACAGAGCGAAGTAAATATTGCGAAGCTTCCCTAAATCACCGCACCTTGGCAGCGTTAGCGGCAGCAGTCGAAAAATTGAGTTTGTGCGGTGCGCTTGTTGGTGGCGACGACGGCGGCGCAGATGGCATCATCTTCTGCAAGAGTTATTCAGGTCACTTGCACTATTTCTTGTTTTGTTTTGTTAGAGACCTATGAACGGCCGAAGCGCAGACTATTGCCGCTCATGATGCGCTGGTCCTTGTTCGTACGGGCCAGATGCAGCGGCGTGCTTTCATGTCCGAGAAACGGAACTCGCGCTGAAGGACGCCCTTGAGAGCAGGCGCCACGGTAAAACGTCTTTAACAGACGGAATACCTGCTGACAACCAGCTCGACCGCTCCCGATTGCTTAACAGTGATGACAGGGAACACTATTTCCACGTGTGGCTGATTGTAAACGTGTTGCGTCACATACATTGCACTACCCATTCATTGGATTCGTCTGGTTTTCGCAGGCCGTCAAGCCCCACAACCCGCTGATAAAATTTCGCGCGGGCAGCGCGAGGGCCGATAGAGGTAAGGTTGAGTTCGGAGCGTTTGTGACACTGTCTTTGGTAGGACGAATGTTGTGACGCGGGTTCTCAACGTCGCAAAGTTCTCACAGGGCCGACACAGACCACTGCTTCATCCACAGCGATGAAGGCAACGAGTAGCGCTACTCCCGCAGAATCTAAACCGGTGGGCTCTGCGCCACGCGGATCCGGTATCGACGAATCTCAACTACCAGCCCGGTACGCCAGGAAACCGCTGTCTCAATACGAAGGCGACTACATACAGGTAAGCAGCCATGGATCGAGGACACTGAACGTTTGTGCCCCAGTCACATGGGGCACTTTTGATCGCGATCGAATTTCTCTATCGCGAATGGCTCCTATGTTCAAGTTGCAGAAGGGAGCCAATCGCAATCGAAAAATTCGATCCCGATCGAAAGTGCCCCGTGTGACTCTTGATTAGTCTTGCATTGTGTCGTATTATATTCGCTTTCTGTTAATTACAGCAAAAATATTTGACACCGAGTAGCATTAAGGCTATTCGATTACGTGCTCATGCGATTAAATATGGTGCAACTGACGTTTTTTCCTAAAGGAAAAAGCGTGTCTAAATAGCGTTGCACCCCGAGCCGATTCTGGCTTTGACAGGACACGTTTGATGCTTCACAGAAGGCACATTTTGCTTAACTGGAATCCCCACTTTGTCGAAGCAACTTGAACTGAAAAAAATAACAGGCGAATAAAAATTACGTAATTTGTTTGAATTCTGGCTCTAAGTGCGGCGCTTCTCAGAACCACATTAAAGTTCTTTGTCTGTCTGTATTGGCGACAGATTAAATTGTTAGTATGATTGCCACCAAATTGCAACTGAAAGTCACGTTTTTCTTTTCTTCCATTTCAGAGAGGAGGCCCCGAGTAACAAAGGTCCCTGCATAGCTGCTGTAAATAAGAAACGCTCAAAAAGAATTCCTTGAAGCCCATACTGAAGAGCCCTGCTTTATAGCAGCAATAGCGGATGGAGGGGGGGGGGGGACCATGACAACCATGGGAAGAATGCACCAACGCAATTATTTATTTGATAATGCAGGCAGAGCTGAAGGCCTTGTGTAGGATGCACCGTGAAGACAACGATGAAGGTGGCCGCTACACTCTGCAAGTGCCCAGTGCATTCCCATGCAATTAAATATGTTTGTTCTTGTTGTGGTTAATTTCGGTATGAAAAGCAGCTGTAGTATCCAGCATTTCATCTTAATTGATGCAATGCTTCGTACTTAAAGGAAAGCAAAGAAATACAGAAGGAAGCCGAGGACTGTGAAGCAAGTGAGACGTCATTAAATTACAGGTGCAATCTTAATGGTACATTTGACTGGTCACCTTCAAGTGCTCTGACCGGTTGAAATTGAGTACTTGGAACACATTCGCGTTGTTCGTTCAGAATGCCGTACTCTATCTCAGGAGTTCTTGGAGGCACTCTCGCCTTTGAGCTGGGAGTGTGACCGTGATCTGATAATTCCTGCCATGTGACTTCTCCGATACCTCTGGGAGCAGGTGAACGTTCACCTCGAGTAGGCTCTCTCTGGCTACAATCTCATGCAGCGCCTTTCTGCAAACAGAGTTGGAGTGCGGTAGGAACCAGTTGCATGTACCATAAGAGACAGGAAGACGCCAGTATGTAGTTTACCGAGCAAAACCCGGCAGCTGACAGTCAAGATGTAAACAGTAAACAGGAAAGTGCTATCACACATCTCATAAATGTGTAGTGATCTAGTTCAGTAACAATGAGTGCCAAGAGATGGAAATGCAATGAAAGGCAAGCAAGGATTAGACGGAGCAATGAGGCTATTTGTAGGCATAGGATTCAGTATGAGAGTAGAGGGTTATTGCTTGTGGAGGCCATCAAGCTGCAGTGGACTTCAATAGGCTGCTGCAGAGCAGTAGGTCGTGGATACCAGTCCCTGCCTCTTCAGCCACATTCTGATATGGGGGGGGGGGGGGTTACAAAAAGTGTCTGTTGTTCAATTTAGTTCCACATGAAAGAAACTCGAGCTGTCGAAACTAATCCAGAGATCTCCGTTATTGCATGTCTCATAGCCCAAAACATCGCTTTAGGATGCAGAACCGTGTACATTATCGTAATGGAAGTTTCAGAGCAAAACTGCAAGTTGAAAAGCTTAATGCTAGGCACTGAATTGCATTCACGCCATGTGGAAGATGGCTTTCCTGCCACAATGTTGTGCGTGCTATTCAGTGCGAAATATTAAACTGCCTGTGGATGACGCCATCATGTGACAGGTCCGTAAACAAATTTCAAACTGACGCCAAAGTGTAACACCATGCCAATTTGAGTCTGAACTATCTTACCAGCACAATACGTACTCCCCGATATTAATAGCATACCTTCTGCTCCAGCTCATTAATGTAATTGCTGTGTTGTTTCAGCTTCACCGTGAAAGGCTTATTTAGTGAAGTAAATGATGAGGACACGTGACCAAACTAGATCAGTTAAGATATTCGAAGACGCAACCAAAATTCATTTATACTCTGAATGTTCAAGGTTGGACATAAATAACCATTTTCCATTAAGCAGGCTCAGATGTCCTTCAAACTGAAGCACAATGCTTAACTAGAAATTGTAGCATAACACTCTATTACTGCAGCTCTCGATTATTGTTCATATGCACAAATATTTAACCTGAAGTGTCCATATTTTTGGAACTGACAATACCCAGCAAACATGCATGGCCGAGATGGAAAGAAACCAATGAAAATTTATGCTGCTGGAATTGGGTCACTGAGGAAAGTGCAATGTATTGGGGTTGGGACATGCTATGATGAAAATTAATTTTTCAGGGAACATAGGATTTTTCACTTCTTGATTCAGTTCAGTGTTATGCTGATAAATGTATTCACTAAAAAGCTAAATTATGGGTGAAACATCTGGAAAATGCACAGTGGGGTATATAATGGAGAACTCTGGATCAATTTTGACCACCGGTAGTTAATGTGCACCTATATCAACATATAAGTGGTTGATCGACAAAGATTCAGCACCACAACTAGGCTTGTGGACTTGGTGCATGTCGACTTAAAACATTAATTGGAAGCCATTATCTATATTCATAAAGCAGCTTAGAGCATGTGCTTTAAATAGCACAACTGACCCAACTAAGACACTAGTTCATTAAAGAAATTGCAGGGTAGTTTGGGCAAACAAGTGATTCATGTTTAGGACCGTGCCATGCATTTGCTGCAAATGCAACCGTGGGTGGAAGAGCTGAAATTAGTAGAATGCACCATCGTGTTCAAATGTGGCTCACAGAAGTTCCACAAAACAGTACCAAACGAGTGGTTTGACTAGGTAACATCAGCTGATACTGTTATACTGCAGCCAAACAGAATTGCCCAAGCTAATTTCCTTTTTGTGTGATGTTTAGGCGCAATGTAGATACTCTTATTATGAATGACTAGTGCTAAACCAACTGCAGGTAGGATGTCATAGTGCAGTTATCAAAAGCTGGTTCTGTACATTTACAACAGCAATGCCAACTTTTTCCTACAACTTGTGCTTGCTCACTTATGAAAGATTCGTTTTCAGAAAATGCAGTGCTCTTGGCATTCTGTTGGCGCAATGCATCACTTCAGCCAGACATTTGTTTTTCGTATCCTCCTAACAATGCTGAAATGCAAGACATGTTTCGGAACTAAAGTTCTGACATATAGGTTCTGCTTACTTGCCATCAATTTTCCTCGGTGAAAACCACCCGCCTGCTGTTCATTGAAAGGTGATAAGTTGTCACCGTTTCTCTTCATGTGTCTCATTTGCTTTATGTGAAAAAAAAATTTACCAGCATTTTCTCCTACCTTGTTAGACATCCTTGCTGCATTAAAAAAATTATGCAAGAGAAAAGGGGCCTTGACCCACAGGACTTGTCACACCAAAGGTTACCGGTAAGGAGCTACGACTCCTAGTATTAACACTCTGTGTGCTATACTTGGCACACCTGTTGCCATGCTGCACACTCCAATTGCACCAGTCAAAATGTGTGTTGCCTTTGGCTTTTGTATTAGCAGGATATAAATGCGACTTTGTAACCAAAGCACAGATGTACTTAAAAGATGCTAACAAAAGCTTGTAGCTGGGAATCCTAGACAAAAATTTGTCAAATAGCTTTGGCAGTACCACCTTTCAAGCATTGAAATGTGCAGCTGCATATGAACATATACAAACCTTCCATTGTAAAAAAAAAGAGAAAGTGCTAGATTTCATACAATAGGTGCAAATGAATGATGATGATTTATGCACGTGCTACATTCAGCTAATTGGATGGACATAAATATTTATTCCTAGATGCAGATTATTGCATCTTTCAAACAGGAGCATAAGCAGGCATAAGAGAAATATCATCATCAGCCTATTTTATGTCCACTACAGGATGAAGGCCTCTCCCCACGATCTCCAATTACCCCTGTCCTGTGCCAGCTGATTCAAACCAGCACCCGCAAATTTCCTCATTTCATCACACCACCTAGTCTTCTGTCGTCCTCTACTATGCTTACCTTCTCTTGGTACCGATTCTGTCGCCCTAATGGTCCAATGGTTACCTACTCTACGCATTACATGACCTGCCCAGTGCCATTATTTTCTCTTTATGTCAATTAGAATGTCTTCTATACCCTCTCTGATCCAAACCGCTCTCTTTCTGTCTCTTAAAGTTATGCCTAGCATTCTTCGTTCCGTTGCTCTTTGTGCAGTCCTTAACTTGTTCTCAAGCTTCTTTGTCAGTCTCCAAATCTCTGTCTGCCCCATATGTCATCACCGGTAAAATGCACTGATTGTATACCTTCCTTTTCAATGGTAATGGTAAGCTTCCAGTCAAACAGCCAAACAGTCCAGCCAAACAGAATTGCCCAAGCTAATTTGCTTGGGCAATTTGCTGGAAGAGAAATATAATTGGTGCCTAAATGTGACACACAGGTTTTGCTGATTTGCTACCACTTTTTTAACACTCAGTGCAATGAGTGGAATGTCAGCATATCAAAATTGGTCTTTTCAGAGTTAGTTTTCATGTGATTACTGGAGAAGGTGTTAAGTCCAGCTAAAAGTAGTTAGGCATTCTCTTGCTGGCTGTAATGAAGTATTTACCTTGTCCTCAAACATTGTAGGCAGTATAAATTTTAATGGCAACATTTTTATTTTTCTCAACTTCAGTATTGGAACTGTGTAGTAACAATAAGTGAGTCAAAAACATTATCTTCTCAAGAGCAAGAAAGATCTCAAGGTGATTATACTTGCTTTGTGTTGGCGTGCAAGTACTGCACATAAAAATTATGCTATAGTGAATAGAAAAAAAAAAGCCTTCCACATATATATCAAACCGCAATACAAGCTAACAGCAATTCTGCATTCAGATCACCTACACCTTGCACAAGTCCCTCGCAGCATATACAGCACAAGTAAAAAAAAACTTGCAACATAGTACGGTAACAACACTATATGCGTTACAAAGTACAAGACCAACATATGTGTCGAATGCTTGGCATAACAGTGGAGCTGCCAGAAATGGTCTATTTACAGCGATCTGACCCCTTAATGGTAAAGATACCTCACATATTTTACAGATATACCAGGCACAATCAATAGCATGTCAATATCATTCAGCACAGCTGGATAACCAAAAGTATTTAATTAAAAGACTGCCACTGGCAGGCACCTGTACTCAAACGTCGCCCAGTGTGAGAGGCACTGGAGAGTTACATTAATGTATGCTGCATTCGTAACTCTGGCCAATGTACATGTGGTAAAACAATCGCACACACAAGCATACACATAAAAAAAGGATTCCCCAGTCATCCAAACTTGGCGCGACGTCGGCACTATACAAATGCGCCACACAGGCATTCATGAGCAATTATGCACGAAACTACGTGCCATCATCATTTCTAGTCCACAACACCTTCTGCACATTTGTTTGTACTTTGAGCTTCTAAAGAAGAAAATTGGCAGGACCTTTAAACATAGGATATCAACAACACAATCGTCAATTCAAGCAACATATATGGGGGCAGCTGCAAAACTTCTATCCCGTAAGCATCATAGAGGAAGTATCAAAATGGTCATGCTTACTCTCTATAACTGCACAATGACACCTCGCACAAAATGCAGAAATGAATAGCTTGACCCAAACTTGCCAAGGAGGTTTGTAAAGTCCCCTTAAGCAATAAAACAAAAGTTTTCCAACACGAAGTGCATACCAATAATGGCATTCAACAGAATAAAAAGGCCCAGCATGGTCAGAAGAAATTACTGAAGCCTAATACCATACTACAAACAGCAGAAAAAGCAGGTTCCTCCAACTTGCACATAATTAAATGTCAACCGTAAGCAACTTAGCAATTCCAAAGCTAGCTGGCCCTCGCAGACAAGAAATAGCTCCCAGAAGTGCACAGCCTATTACAAAAAGTTCTCGAGCCACTTTGAAAACAACCACCATCACTTCTGGGCCACTTGGTGGGATTCTTGTGGCACACCTCCAAAGATGCAGAGTGTTGAGATGAATGCCTTCCTAACTCCCTGCAACAAAAGTGCACTGGAGTGTTGGCAGCACTACTCAACCTCTACTGAAGTTAAGAGCTGGCCATGAAGTTGGCTCTTCTAGCGCACTCGCAGGCTCGGGAGTATTCAGGGAGGACTGTAAACAACAGCCAACCTCAAGGTAAGTGAAGGATGAAAAATTTGCAGCTGCATGTAAGCCCAAGCGTTAGATGGGTGCACGTGGCTGCAGCTCTAGAGGTTCCATCGTACAAAACACAAACTGCAACCTGCTTCTCGCTTTGTCAGCTGTGGGCAGAACAGTTTCCAGGCATGAGCACAGCACTGTTGCTGGCCAATGGTCAGCAGATTTGCAGAGCCATTTGGGACGGCGCTTTGAGAGCACTGCTGACGTGGCCAGGGTGTGTAGGGTACAGGCATATGGGCAAGTCCCACACCATAGTCTGCACGTCCAGTACTGCTGGAGGTTGCCAGTCACCAGAGCTCGGCACTTGCTGCCCTGGCTGCATCACCGGGGACGTAGTCATCACAAACTCGAAGTGGAGCTTCCAACGCAGTTCAGCTGCAAGTGAATACAAGAACAACAATGACCACATGGATACTGTGGCTACCATTGTTACACAGATCTAATGCACACCTTTTTTTTTTTCCTTGCCTCGCATTACAATCGGACACGAAACAAGAACAGTGCTTGCGTCGTTGGCAACAGCCTACCATCAAATGCAGCATAATCAAGACATGGTGGCAGATCACATTTTCTTGAAGGTTGCTGTTTCCTACAATAATTACTAAAGAGAACTCTGGCGCTGTGATCGTTCAGCCACCATGGGAATGATGGTTAGTACATGAATTTGTTTGATCTTCGTGCTTGTTGCTTCAGACATTCTTGTGGCTTCATTTATTACGCTTTAACTGTTTTAATTGGCCTTAATCTCAAAGCAGTCTAAACTTTTTTTTTTATTCAGAACGTAGCGAGACTCAACGAACATCCATAATCGCTGCTAACTGCAGTGGCACCGCTGTGGCATCTGTGGTATTTCAATATTGGGTTTCTGTGCTAGAGGTCCTGTGTTCAAATGCTGCCATTGGACAATTTTAATAATGTTTATTTAATTATTTATAATGGAGTAATTTCTTGAAAATGATCAGTTTGCAAAGCCACGAGGCCGTTAAAAAGCCAGAAGGTCAAATCTTAGGAAAATCCATGCACTAAATACCATTCCCATGCTGGCTGAGCTGCCCTGCTTGCATCTCCCGTCGACACTAATGCCACAGTTCCCTCAAGTAAATGCATGAAACTCTATGGCTGTGGGTATACAGGAACGCGCACATTTTGCTTAAAATGTTGAGAAAATGATTTTGTGCCTACCCCTGCACTGTTCATGCTCAAAGATAGCAATTTGGAGTCTGTCATTAACAGACGTCGCTAGCACAAACTTGTGTTGCCACATGCTGGCAGCTGCAGAAAGTAGCCGTTGCTGCATCGGCTTGCATGTTCAAACACGAAGGCAACCTTGCATGTTTTTCTTAAAAACCAGGCAATTAACTTTGCCAAGTGTTACACTTAACAACGCAGACTTCAAAATTCAATCTCCGTGTGAAAGTTGAGCAAGAACAAGGCAGCTTAGAAGTGCAAATCCTTTTTTCGAAAATTTTAAGCAAAATATGCACGTCCCTGTACTACGGGTTCACTTTGTGCTCGACTATGATCACTTTCAGATGTACTATTACTTTTTCGAGATTTTGTGCGACTTAGCACTGGATGTGTTGGTGTGTACAGCCAACACTATCTTGTGCTGAGTGCCAGGAACGCTATCACCCGCACATTTAGGCAAGTCCGCTGCCGAGCCACATAAGATATTATGAAAGTGATCACTCAAGAATGCTGCCTTCTTTGCGATTGCAAACATGGAAACATACTACAGTTTAATTTTATAGATCAGGCACATATTACATTCACATTCACTTTTATTTTCTTTAAGCGTGCGAAAATTGTATGCGTGCTAGATTCGGAGGAGTGTCAGAGTTGTGCAAATACGGTATGTAAAGATTTTAATGAAGAGCATCCACTTTAAGATCGCCTCTGAAGTTCACACAGTCAAATTTTCTTGATCACTTCCTTATTCAAACAAGGCTGCAGACATTACAACTATCGTCATACTGAAAGTTTACACATTATTGACATAAATTTATGCAATACTATTTTTGTTTAAAGTTGAGTTTACAACTGCACAGAAAATCAGCGAGGAATCCATTTTGCAGAAATGTGCAATGTCGCCTGATGTAAGTATTTGAAGAGAAGAATGTCAGTCCAGGGTCATTAATTCCACCTAGAACATACCTGTGTTGCTCAACAGCTGCATGTTGTCAGTGAAGTCTGCCTGTCATGCTACCAACACAGCATGACCACACCACAGGTGTCCCACAAATTAAAAACACGCTGTGGCAGTTTAAAAAGAAAAATAAAGTAAACAGTTCCCCTGGAATGCTTCAAAAAGAAATTCCATCACCACACAATCCGTCACAGCAGTGCATGTCTGCGTATGTGCACAGGCACAAGGCCTGCATAAAAGCAGCTTGTTTTTCACAAACCTTGGCAGCGTTCCCCCCCCCCCCCCTATTTTTGTAGCTTTTGCAAATTATCAAAGATTGCAGTTAACTGTATGTTATGTTAAAAGGACAACAATGCAGTGATGGTAGGCTATGCTTCGAAACTTCTTTGTGTCCTTGGGAATTTCAATTCCTCCTATCTTGCCTTGCAATGCCAAGAACTGCAACAACAGAAATGTACAGATGTGCCAAATCATGGCTGCAAAAAGAACCAACTGGTAACTATCAATTACTACTTCTTTCGTAGCAAGGTACCATGTGATGAGCAAAACGAGAACAATGTGAAAGCAGGAGCCAACATTTCGACAAGTGGACTTGTCTTCTTCAAGGCCTTGAAGAAAAGTCCACTTGTCGAAATGTTGGCTCCTGCTTTCCCCTTGTTCTCATTTTGTTCATCGTCTTGAATTTCCATCTCCTGCCTTCCCCGTGTTTTCCAAGGTACCATGTAGTTCTTTTTAAGAGGAACCATGCTTGGTGCAACAGAAACTGTGGAGCCTTGCTTAACCTGCTTAGCTTTTAACAATCACACTGTTTCGTTAAATACAAAATACTTTTTGGTGATGCTTTTTTGCAGACTTTTGTCTCACACAAACAAACATATGCCTCTACATAAGCTGAAACATAGCTTGACCCCAAAAGGCGCAATCCACTAAATGGTAGCCAAAGGTGGAAAGTATGGCAAACTAATTTGTTCATTTTGATCATCAATATGCTAAACTAGCAGGATAAAGGAAATAAATTGGTCCGCTCCTTTTCTTTCGTCCTGGTGTTTCAATGCTGTACTAATTATCAAAATGAATGTGCAACGCATGCACTGGTATGACTTCCTGTGAAAGCAGTCAAATAACCAGTACGTTACTGCCACTGCACACTTTTTAAAAGGTGGTTTAATGAGCAGTAGCTAGCAAACCGTCAATGCTGAATGGTAGATTAACAATGCCGTCAGCACCAATGCTCATTGGCTGCATTTCAGCAGTGGCTTCTCTGTTCTGCAAGGGCACTTCATAGCTACATTACTGCACTCAACAATAGAAGACATGAGCAGATGCAAAAAAACAAAAAACATGTTACTCGGCTTACCGTAGAGGCAAAGTCACTTGGTTCATTTACAATGCTATGTGTGTGCATGTACATGTGCTGGGAAGCAGCACTGCTGCACCGAAATTTTGCTTGTTTTCACAATCCTGCAATTGTGTAGCATCGGCATTTCACGACGGCGCACTTATACCAGCCCAATGAAGCCTCCCATAAAAACAGGGTTCGCCAATCACCAATATCAGAGCCAAAGGTTGGCGTGACATGTAGTGGCACAGGTAGATGCAGGTGGGTCGTGCGCAGGTGCAGGCAGAAGGCATGCTGTCGGCAATGTCCGAGCGTGGAGTGCACAGCCTCGCCTGTGACCGACGCAGCAGCAGAAATGTGCTCCTCACTCTGCAGTGTCACCGAGTACTGCACACAGGGGACTGTTGCCTCAGAGAAGTCAAACATGCCAACAATATCTTCACCCAGGCGGAAGCACGACTTGAGCAGGCAGAAACGCACAACTCGTCCATTCTGGTGCGTCACATTGTAGTAGCCTGCAAGGTACAAGGCAGCATCCACTCAAGGTTGTGCATGCAGCGAGTGGCCTTAAAACACTCAGTGTGCAAAAAAAAAAATATATGTTCAGCGCTTTTCAGTTTTAAATGTGCACAGAATAGCTGACCTAGTCACATTATTGAAGAAAAAAAAAAGAAGGAAGCAGTTTATCACATGTGCCACAGCACTGACTTTAATGTCAAAGCAAAACACCATTATAAGTTAGTCAAAGCAGCAACATTTGTCATTTCATAAACTCCATGGAAATGATACAGTTGAAATATTCAGCTCCTATGATGAGACAGCATGACAGGATGTCAATGCAATGAGAAAAGTTGCACAATATCTTACAACTGTGCCAGAGAAATGTGCATAGCATGTGGCCTTTTGGGCGATTCATTCAGAGAAATGCAGGAGGGGAAATCTCCTGATGAGAAACACAATGCATGCAAAGGTATAAAGCACTTCAGGCCACCTAGGATTTAAAGAAGTTTTAAGGTAACTTATATGTAAGCTGCAACACTAGATGTTTGAAAAAGCAATCCAGAGGTCAAATCATATAACATAGAGCTACAGAAACGTTTACATAGCAGCTGCAGCAAGGTGCAAATAGGTAGCAGTGCAGTTGCAGTTCCATAACATCTGTGCAAAACAAAACATACTAGGCCTTCTTCGAGATGTCAAGTCCTCCAGGAAATCTACAGCTACTTCGAGCACTGACTGGCGGCTTGCTGTTGGAAGGAATGGGTTGCTTGGAGCTGCTTTCGCCAGACGCTCCTTTAGTGCTTCCATCAGACCTGGGACAGAAAGTCATAACACTCAAGGGCTTTGCTAACAGAAAGCCTTTGCTGTAGCATTAAAAAAAGCTTGTATTGGTGTTGATACCCTAAATAACTCATTAAAGTGGAAAGTTGGGCGAGTTGGTATTCATTCATAATGGGAACAGTGCGAGCAAGACGACGACGGAGTGAAAGGACATTGAAAGGACAAAGTGAAAGGACACACCGATCAGCGCTTGTCCTGTGTCCTTTCACTTTGTCATCATTTTGTTCGCGCTGTTTACATTATGAACCTGTATTCTTGAGAATGCCATTTTGTTTCTGCTGCAATCACACTTGGCATCAAACATGAGTTTTATTTTTTTATATAACTGATGATTTTGCTAAACCCTGTTGATTATTGCAATCAGCACCCACTGCACGAACATGCTTTGTAGCATCAAAGCAGTATGTCAGAAAAGCACACACCTTCAACCACGAACACTTTGATAGGTATTCGGAGCAACCTCGTCAGTGCATTGACCCTCTGCGCACCGATAGTGACCTTGTAAGCGTACCGTACTGCTTGGCCCTTGTACGATGGCGGCACAGAGGAAGGAATGACTTCCTTATACATGACTGCGAAAGAAGGAAGGAAAGCATGAAGAAAGAATGAATGAGATATAGCACTTACAAGATTGCCAACTAGAAGCAAATCCAGAAGTAGCAGCTTACAAGTGACAGTACGATTCCTCTAAAAAGGATAATAAAGGTCAAGTTCGGGCACAGATCAATGCTACAAAAATTACAGGGTCTCTTAAGATCTCTCTTAAGAGGTGAATGGCGAAAGCATACTCTTCCTCCTCTTATCGTGTGCCTCTTTCTCTTTCTCTTCTTTTTTTTAGTCATTACTGCTCACTACTAAGCATTTTTAGTCATTTGTAATCAATTGTGGTCACTACAAGCCGTTGTTAGACAAGCGCTCGTCCCGTGTTCCTGCTTCGTCCTTGTGCCATTCTTGCGCTATGTATCCCAGTTTGTATATCGTTCGACATGTTGGTCATATCATAGTCATTACAAGTCATTATTAGTAATTACTGCTCATTACTAAGCATTTTTTGTCATTTCTAATAAATTATAGACATTACAAGTTGTTGTTAGACATAGTGGTCATCTTGTAAGTCATTACAAGTCATTTCAGTCATTATTAGTCATTACTGCTCACTGCTAAGCATTTTGAGTCATTTGTAATCAATTATGGTCATTACAAGCCGTCGTTGGAGATACTGGTCATTTCGTAGTCACTAGTAGTCATTACAAGTCATTTTAGTCATTACTACTCATTACTAGACATTTCTAATCAATTGAGGCCATTACAAGCCATCGTTAGACATATTGGTCATTTTGGAGTCATTAGAAGTCATTAGTATTCATTATTAACCTCTACCAATCTCTATTATAATGTTATCATTCACTAACTGTCACTATCAATCATTTTTCATACTTTAATCTGTCTTCATATGGCGTGATGATGCTTCGGCGGACACTCCGGCGGTCAGGTCTGCTGACACAAACTTCAACATGAGCCTGGAAAGGCTTTCACCTTAATATAGGAGACTAGTTGTCACGAGTCCATGATCACAACTGCATTGTAGTGCAATGAGACACCATCTGCAACTACTTGAGAAGTGTCATCAATGACAGCATACCAAGCTATTTTCTAAGAAATCTTGCATTTATTTGTAAGCAGTGAACAACCATTGTGTTGCTACAGAAGACTATGAAGAATGCTCACATGATTTGCTTTCCCCAGGTAGCAGCCGGAGGTCACAGAACAAGATCTTGGGCTTGGAGGAGAATACCACGTAGCCTTTTTCACCTGTATAGCCGTACAAGGCACAGTATTCAAAGCTTAACATGAGCTTAACGTAAAACTAAATGAGTATCTACATTTTGTATAACTTCCAACACAAACAGAAAGACAGATATCAACCTTCACCTCGGCACGGAATGAATGAGGTGTCCTTGGAGCCAGTGGCCATCTGCTCTTGAGATGGAGACTTAGGAAACCGGACTTTGGACTCATCCACCGAGCAGTGGCAATGTATTTGAGCGCTGGCCCAGGCAATGTTCTCAGGCATTCTCTTGATGCTGCAAGCAAGTAGGCTACATTGGTCTCTCAATGTGGGTATGCATGCAAAAACTGTACAGTATAGGCTTCATTGTTCAAGGTAAGAATCAACTTGAGTTAAATTCTGGGGTTTTACATGCTATAACCACGCTCTGATTATGAGGCACACCATAGTGGAGGACACCAGACTAATTCTGACCATCTAGGTTTCTTTAATACGTGCCTAAATATAAGTACATGAACGTTCTTCCATTTCATCCCCATCAAAATGCGGCCGCCATGGCCAGGATTGATCCCATGACCTCGAGCTCAGCAGTATGAGACCATAGCTACTGAGCAATCACAGTGGTTGTTTCAGCTAAGGATGTTCAAAATACATGCTCTGGTCTTATCATGACATTGAAAAATAAGATGCAAGAACTGGGTGAGTTGGTTTTGACGCACAATTATAAATGGCATGAAAAACACAGGCAATAAAATGTATACCAAGATTTGAAGATAACAAGGTGTTAATGAAGCGCAAAGATAAAAGAATGTGAGAAGTTGCTGAAGCATTACACATAGAGTGCATGCATGTCAGATATGTGTATCAGTCCTCCATCCATATCACTCTGCAAGAGTGAATTTTATTTTCTTTGAAAATCTTGGTGCATGGAGACTACGGTGATCTATGATCTTTCTTTTTTGATATCTAGCCTTGTTTGTTCATGAGATTAACAGTAATTGAACAAGGAAAGTTGTTCGACATTCCTTGTTCGGCTACTGGTGATCACTTTAAATTTCAACCTTCCAGTAAACATGTCTCACTTGCTCTTTTGTTTGGTGGTTATATTGCAAGATTTGCATGCAGGGATATGATGTGACCATTGCTTGTATAATAGAGGGTGTGTTACTTGCACTAAATCATCAACTGGGAGAGTGCAGGTGTGTGTCCAATCCTTTTTGCTGTCCTGTGTTTCTTGCACCATTCGCGATTATACACTGAGGCAGCACATAGCTTATTCGCTTAAAGGCTGGCATCCAAAACAATGAGAAGCAGCTTTACGAAGGAGTATGCATGTTCAAATGAAACAAACTTTATAAAAACATACACTAATGCTTTCCGCAAAAGTTCTGGTTCACAACTTCTTGCACAACTTGTACTTCCCTCAATTGAAAGCTTTGAGAGACACCTGCACACCTTCACACTAAAGCAAAATAGGTGAAAGGTATAACGACTGCGCTCATGTGTTATCTACAGTTTCCAATGAAAGCGTCAAACTTCGCTGTAAATGTGTTTGCTTTGGGAAGTTAGCAGAAATGGGCCACAGGTGTGTATCGGAAATTGTATTCGGTCCCCGTTATTCCCTCAGATTGTTTGCACGGCATACAGAGTTGTGCAATATTACCTGTTGTCATTCGGCTCGTTGCAGTTTTCATCGGGCTGTTTGTTGGTGAAAGTGACCAAGCATTCAACACTGTCTCCAGCGACATAGACGACATCTCGCAGCAGCTTTGCTTGCACTTCAATCATCTAGCAACGAGAAAAGGCGTGGCAGTTAGCTCTTTGTCGTACATTTCTGCACTAGTTGGTGTAAAAATAAGCAAATAAATGTATTAATCAGGCGCGGTGGTATGAAATCATAGCGCCACGCTAACCGGGCACATCCGTCAGCGGCAAGCGTGAAATATCACCGACGCAAGCGCTGAGGACAAGTCACTTTGACACCACGAGCACCGTAAGAACACGATTACATGCGCGTCGCATTCAACTTCAGCAAAATTCATTTGTCCAGTCACGACGATTGCAAACGGAGAACAGCCGAAGGCGCATCAAGGTCATGCGGCGATCGCATAAAAGTCCACACATGCGCTTCTTCGAGCTTACGCTACAGGTTATGCGAGATGTGTGCGGAAGTCGCGACGAAAGATGATGCAGGCAAAGGAGAGCTCCGATAGCTTAATTTCTGACGATATGAAATACACAAATGAGATCACAAAACGGGGAGTTGCCATCGCCAGTGTCGTTTGACATAAGTGGCTCAGGTGTGGGACGTCATGCATTGAAAGTTTTCCCACGATCGTGACCCGTAGTAAGCTCGCATAACTTGTTCGTTCGTACCATCAACACTGTCGCGCTTGCGAGGAATACGTAGAGATGCGGTAGAGACGACGCGCATGTGAAAGCGGTTGCTCCGTTATAGACAAAGTGTAATGACAAGAAACCTATCAAGGAAGGCGGTCAGACCGGGTGAGGTGAGATTTTTTTTTACCTTATGCCACTGGGAGACCGGGTCTGCTGTTGCCTTGCGATGCACACAAATATTTCCATATATCAGTCATTACAAGATACTCGTTGATGTTGAAGGCAGCCGACACGTTGCGATGCACCACGGACGTGAATTTAAACCGCTAACTACTTTCATGTTGGTGCCAATCGTCTCTAAACCACCCACGTCATACGCTGATACTGGCAAAGCAAGCACACGACCAACCAACTGCTACGGGCGAGAAAACACATGGTGCATCAACTCAAACCAGTGGCCACAAGTTGTTGCACTTGAAATCCGCTATGTGCTTTTTGGCGCTACCATAGCACTATATTATTGTGCGTCACGGTGTAAAAATTGTGGTCTGCGTCTGCGAACGCTGCGGAGAACGCAAAACATTTGTTTACCTCACGGTGTACTTGTGGTACTTAGAAGTTAGCATGAACTTTTATTGGTAATAGAAGCAGTTAAGAATATAAAGAAATGCATGCAATGTAGGAAACTGTGAGGGTAAGAACCACAAGTGGAGTTACTCAACCATAGTCAACAAACATCGTGTTGAAACTTCAGAATAGTTTGCTGTTGGGCTCCTTCGTATATTATGTTAAGAGCAAAAACAGCGCAATAAACTAGACATGAAAGACGAATACAGATGTTCTTTCTTTCGTTCGTTAGTACGTCACATTATGAGGTGCTATTTGCGGACTGCTGTGTGCTATTCGTAAAGGAGACGTACAAATGTGAAATCGCCACAGAGAGATTTGCAAGAGGTCAAAAAGAGTGTTGTAGCTTGAGGACATGAAGCTTCAAAACGATGTGTTATCGTCACGTTCTTTGAACCGAATGAATCCGTTGTCCGCAGTCGATTGAGACGGTCATGACGCACCGCGAACTGCTTCCAGGAATGCGCCGCCGGCGAACACGACTCCTCCGAGCAACAACAACAACGCACTTAAAAGCACGAACAAAACGTGGGGGCCGTCGTCTAGAAACCTCAAAAACCAAGAAAATCAGCGAGGAAAACGGCGCGAGAAGAAAGTGGCGGAAGTAAGGCGGAAAACGGAGGGCGGGCTAAGTGAGCGAGAGAGAGAAAAAAAATAAAACCAGAGTTCAGAAACTGGAACAGAAACAAACCTCTCGCACTGTGCGGAGGAGTCATCTTCCTCCGGAGAACAGACGACGTCCTTCAGGCATCCGCCCACGTGTGCGAGCCACGTGACCTCTCTTTCCACGCGACCGCTTTCCCCTTCCCAGCGCTCCCAAAGCCGCACCCCAAGCTCCGGAGCGCAACGCACGCACCGTCAACAGCAGTTTGAGCCTACTCTCCCTCTCCCCCTCTACCCTCTCATCTTTCTTTCCCCGCCCCCATTCCCCATTACGCTGCGCCGTGCTCCCATATGGGCTGCAGAACTGAGCGTATTTTCCCTCTCCTCAAATCACGAAGAAGAAGAAGAAGAAGAACAGCAGTTTGTAACTGTTCTTCGTGCTTGTGCGCCTGATAGGAAGGCACGGAGAGACGCGCCGCGACAGCTACAGCAGCCGCACAACTGCACTGAGACGCGGTAGTGTGCGTAAACCATATTGCGGCTTCACCGAGCCAACGCGATTCGTGACACCATTCGCCCCGCAGCACCGGTATGGGTGTCCCGTCTTCAGTGGCGGTGAGTTGTTTCCTTTTGCGCGCACGCACGCGCGGAGGTATTTCTGACGGCGCCAGTCATTTGCTGCTTGCCAGTGCTATAGTCTTTGCGCATGCAATGCTGCGGCCGTCGAATAGTTCCACTCAGCATTAAAGGATTTCTCATTCGGTCGCTGCAAGTTCGTGCTTGTTTCTTTTGGAGGATCAGTGCAGAGAATATCGTCTGCTACCGAATGTCGCAGCAGACGACCCGGATGCCCAATAGTGCGTAGTGTAGCAATTAAAGTGAATTAAGGTGCATGTTTCGCTGATGACCGATTCACAGTGCCCCGCTAGCTTTCTTTTTGATATAGTATTACGGTTGCTCATTACCACTACCTTGCACCGTTATGATGAAGCGATGAAACTCGCCATACTCGTTGAAAGAATAAACGGAAGCGGCGCTTCAGGGTCGCGGTCGTTTCCAAGGGTGCTTATGCTTGATCAAGCGTCAAATGCATTCAGCAGGTAGCGACACACCCGGCCGCTTTGCGGGATCGCTTGCAAATGGGCCGCTGCAAATCGTGGTGCGGCCGCGTTTTTTGTGCCCCGCGCGAGCGCCAGGTAGTACGCGCGATACCTATCTCGTTCGCGAGGCGGGCAGGGTCACGCGTAGGGTTCTCAATTTCCTTTCCAGGATATTCCGTCAGCCACGTCATTCTCCAAGCCCTGCAAAAAGGGAACGCTGTCTAAACTGGTCGGCCGCCGATGGATATTCTTACCTGTGTGGAAAGAGCGCTATTGTGTGCTAGACGGCAACAAGCTGTACTACTACGACAGCGAGGTGAGCTACCGGAGCCCCTTCCCCCCCCCCCCTTTTTTTTTTCTGCCTGTTCGTCCGCGCTGCAACAGGACGTGCGATTTTACAGCGCACACGATGCAGCATGTTTTCGCTAAACTGCGAAGGTCAGATTCTTCTTTGGATGCTGATATGACGGCAAAGCGCATGTCTGCTTGCA
The DNA here is from genome assembly GCF_050947875.1 of Dermacentor variabilis. Lineage (NCBI taxonomy): Eukaryota > Metazoa > Arthropoda > Arachnida > Ixodida > Ixodidae > Dermacentor > Dermacentor variabilis. Next base: position 52,985,219 of record NC_134569.1, on the reverse strand, counting down.
GAAATATTGCGTTACGAAAAAAGGAAAAAGACTGGTCAGATGTACTTAATCCAGTTTGTTGTATGTGTGCAAGCCCATTGATCATTCTGCCACCCAACAGTTCCACCATGGTAAACTAAACTAAGAAGCTGGACAAAGAATTAAGACAACAAAGTGGCATTACATTTTGTATACTGCTTCCTTCATTATTATTTAGTATTCTTCTTTCCATTTCAGACGAGCAAGGGCACAAACTCCCACTGTGGTGTAATCAACTTAGACCTTTTCGATCTCTGTGAGGAATATGAGAGCAAATCCGTCCAGAATGGATTCGTCATCACAAACGCCAACCGAGGATTCTTTAACGTAATTAAGGCTCATTATGTCAGCATGACTAGTGATGCTGATGCACCCCAACACATCCTGTATGCTGACATCACTTGCTTTTCTTTATTTTTATTTTTTTGCCCTTACAGGAATACCATACTTTTGCTGCGGGTACCTTATCAGAGGTGTGTGACTGGATAGCACACATCCGTACACAGTTGAATCAGTCCATAGTGCAGAAGCGGACATCCTTTCTCAGGAAGTCACTTGCAAAACGGAAGACCAGGAAATCCCTTGAAAGCCAGGTATGACATGTCTGTTTGTGACATTTCATGATGCTTGCAACATTTTTCTGTGCATTCAACAGCACAGTTCAATCCAGTTTCCTAAAACTTGTTTTCAATGTTTAAAATTAAACTTACAAGGTGCAGCAAAAGCTGAGTGACAATAGAGTTGCAAAAAAGGGCAAAATTAAAGTCAAGTATGTTCAAGTCCAATATTGGCATTTAAAATGATTCAAAAAGCATTAGGGGTATGTAGCTCTTAAAATTTGGCCGAGATGCAGAGCATTAAGAGAATGACATTCACAAAGGGCATAGGTTACATTTTTAATATTACAACTCTTAGCACAAGTGTATATTCTGCACGACTTGTTTTTGCTTGCATTATTAATATATATATTCTTTTTTTTTTCAGCTAGACAAAGCTGTTTAGTCCTTTGTGTCACTTTGCAATGTAAAAAAACAAAAGAAAATGACAGAAACGAATGCTACAGTGTCTTTTCGTGAACTCGACTGCATTTCCATATCAGACTTTCATTTCCCTCTTTTTAGGTGACCACATAGTTATTGTATTTGTTTTGAATAATTAATTGCCATTCTAGCCTTTCTCCTTCTTCAACCTTGCAACAGTGAAAAGCAACAGTGGTTGTCTGGTTAATGAACACTTATTAGGCCTGTAAACTGGTAATTGCAGAATTACGTTTTTTTTTTCTCAGTTTTGCATGTGTATAACATCAAACAGAAATGCCTTAAACTTGTCCTTCAGACCTTCCAAGGCCAGCTCTAATCACAATTTAAAACATGTTCACAAAGAAATAATTACTTACGTCAGCTCGATTAATTACCCAGAATAGTTTGATGTCGCATGTAACTGCTGTAGCCTGCACTTGAAAGATGTGAAAGTCTTCAAACTCTCTAAAACTTACTGCAACGAGCACAAAATAGGCAAAAAACAATGTCACGAGGCTGGAATTACTTTGTTGAGGATTAGCAGCGGGTTCTGACAAAACAGACAAAAAGCCGCATGCGAGAATCACTTCATAATGTATGCACACTTGGCTGTGCACAGATTATGTGCTGAAAGCAGCCCCGATATATTATTTTAATGCCAATCAAATTTTTCTTAATTTTTTTTTTTTTTGTTCTTTGCCAGTTAAAAAGATGAGAAGGCTGTGTAACTAGAGTGCACACTTATGGGGGGCATGTGAGTAATCGTGCACATTGCCTCACAGATACTACAGACGAAAGCACTGATGTCTTTTTTTCTCTTTATTATTATATAACTTCTTTTGTAACAAGGAAGGCACTCTTCAAAGCACACTTAAAAGAATGTTTTTCAAAATTTGACTGTGCAAGAAGTACTGACACATACTTTTGAAGTTGTATAAATGCTACCACATGCTTCTCGTTTGCAAAAGCCTGACACTTAGCTGCCATAAAGGTTGATAAGATATCTTCATTTGATATTGAAGTTGGTCTTGAAATTCCATGCGCTTACTAACATTGTCATAATGTCAGGACACAGCAAAATTTGCTGAAGTCGTGTAGCAATAAGGGCAGGTATGATGACATTGGTCATAAAAAATAAACAAGAGTGCAGCACATGTTTCTTCTGACTGCACTCGCGTGTGACAGCTACAGTGATGGCAGCAGTTAAGCCAGCCTATGTATCATCATGTCACAGCGCATCCACCTTCGTGGTACCAAAACTGAAACCGGCTCGTAGAAACAAGTATTATAGTGTATTATTTAGGGCACTCTTAACAATTACCATATCTTTTCTAGAGTTTAGAGTGATTGGACATCTAGTAAACACAAAAAATTAGAAGTTGAAAATGTCATGCCAATACTCTAAGCAGTATAAGTCGGCTCACAATTGAACATGTTTAATGCAAGCTTTTCAAACAATACAGTTATCGCAACAGATGCACAGAACTAGGTGCGAGCTCCCCTGTGCATGTAATGACAGGTTTTCGCAACATCATGTGTGCCCTACAAGCTGAGTCGGATTCGGACTGTGGGGCAAGCTGTGTTCTTTTAATATGCAGGTCTTATGGCACCTGCAAGATTTTGATGCATGTGAGTGCTGCTAGTTCCTGAAGGCTGATTTTCACACACACCTTTCCTCGTGTGACCACGAAAAGCTTAGAATATAAAGTTTCTAGACCGAAATTAACTAATTTGGAAAACATATGGAAAAGTTTAAACATACAATTTTCAATTTGCCAGCTCGCTTGCTTAGCTGTATACCGGTGTCAGCAGTTGCAGTTGTTGTTAGTGGTGGAAATGGTGCAGTACAAAAACTGAGCAACTGAATACAGATACAGCTTTGGCAGTGAATAAGCAAGTTATTGCAGAACAATGGCATATTCAAAGCTGACACACCTTTACTGGACCCAACAAACTCCTGGCATTGCTATAAAATATTTTGACACAGCAAATCCATCGTGCATGTTCACGTGTTATGAGGAAATGTGTGACCATAGCATCCCGTTTACTTGCATGGAGCCAGTACCACTTGTCAACAAAACTATTTACATGTTACTATGGTACCAAAATTCATTTAAATGTGCAAAAGTCAAATTGGCAACAGAGAAACATTTTTGGTAATCTACAAGAAGTGCATATGACAAGACCTGAGGCATGTATGTTTGCAGTACTTGGGATGTACACACATTTAATGACAGGGTTCTATTACACTTTGTCACCTCATGTTATTTTACATCATTTAAATATACAGTACTAACCCCTCATTTAATGGACGAACTCATATGTGCTCTCATTATTGTGAGACACACTCTTTCCATTAACACCACAACATTAGAATACATATGCTTTGGGTGATTGTCAGTCCCTTTAACGTGAAGTGCTTTACTCCAGAATTGCCCATTATGGAAAAGTAACGCAGCAGGTGATATATGCTGCTGTTGACACTTCAGATTTGCACTTTATATTCTAGATTAAACGTTTCTACAATCAAACATTTCAAGACGTTCTGTTTGCACATGCAGGCAAATGTTGAGAGCAGTCCTCAGGTTTCAGATCCAACATTGGACATCCCTGTTAAAGAACCACTTGAAAGCATCACTAAAAATCGAGCCAAAGGCCCTGCGGGGAGAAGACTGCCACAGCGGAAGTCACAGATGCCAAAAGTATGTCTCGTGCTGTTTCAAAGCTTAGTTTACCTTATTTTAGTTTGCTACTTTGTGTATGCTTTGGCAACAGAAAGCTCTTACTGCTGGTCTGCAAAGGATATTATGCCTACGTATTTGTTCATAGAACCCCATACCCTGTTCTCAAATTTTGTAGGCTCTTATGATATGCTGGCTCACAAAGATGTTACATAGAACACTGCAGGGACAGCAGCAAATAGATTAAGAAAAAAAACAAAAGTGAATTAAAATAACCTTGAACACAATATATTTGAACGCAGAAATTCACTGACTTTCTTAGTTTAAATGCTGTACAAATACTCAGTGATTGAAACGAATATTGGCCAGCATGGTTGCTGGTGTTTTTTGCACTAGCGGTGGTTGCCAAGGAAATTGAACTGATGCATTGTGGTATACCATGAAAGTGAGGGCATCTATGATGCTTTATGAATGCATCTGGCCTCCCAGCGATCAACCGTTGCTTACCGGTAGCACAAAAAGTGCTGGCTGCCACGTGGGCACATTATCGTGTTTCAAACCCTGAGCACTGTACATAACTGTATGCTTGTGCGACCAGATCGAGCATGAATGAAAGCACTTGTATTTCACGTAGAGGTAACTGTGATTAAACTATCACCCTCATTTTGCAGTCTCTTTCTCAAGAAGTAAGCAGTCAGAAGGTCCCGATTTCTCACAAGCAGGAAGTGGTTACAGAGGAAGCAGAGTGAGTTGAGTTAATTTGTTTATATTTTTCCTCATTACAATTTCTCATACAGCTAAATCAGCTTTTGTTGGTGAAGAATTAATTCAAACTAGCACATGTCGTGTTTTAAGAGTCAAATGACATTATGGAGAGCTGAACTGGGAAGCAAGTGGCATATAGTGTCTTGACGAAGATGATGCGCAATCGAAGTGTTAGTATTTGCAAGACTTATTAATGTTTGTGCAAAGTGCAACAGTAACGTTTCCGGTGTTTTATATAATCACATGCATTTAGTTCCAGTAATGGTAATGTTAATGTGTTATACATCATCATCAGCCTATCTTTATGTCCACTGCAGGACAAAGGCCTCTCCCTGCGATCTTCAATTACCCCTGCCCTGCACCAACCGATTCCTACTAGCGCCCGCGAATTTCCTAATTTTATCGCCCCACCTAGTCTTCTACCGTCCTCGACTCCGCTTCCCTTCTCTTGGTACCCATTCTGTAACCCTAATAGTCCAATAGTTATCTAACTTGCACATTACATGACCTGCCCAGCTCCATTTTTTTTCTCCTGGTGTCAATTAGAATATTGTCTATACCTGTTTGCTCTCTGATCCAAACCACTCTCTTTCCGTCTCTTAATGTTATGCCTGGCAATCTTCGTTCCATCGCTCTATGTGCAGTCCTTAAATTGTTCTCAAGTTTCTTTGTCAGTCTCCAAGTTTCTGCCCCATATGTCAGCACTGGTAAAATGCACTGATCGTACACCTTCCTTTTCAATGATAATGGTAACAAATATAACAACCTAACAAATGTAAACTCGTGTCTTGCACTCGCAGCCGTAACCCCCTCACATTTACCTATTCCATTGCTGATGTTCCAATAGAATCAGTCCAATCACTCAAATACCTCGGTGTCATCCTATCTTGTGATCTGTCCTGGCGCTTGCACGCTACTAACATCATCTCAGCTGCTAATAAATCGCTAGGATTTCTTAGGCGACATCTGCGTCATACCCTACAACAAGTAAAAGCGTTGGCTTATTAATCATTTGTAAGATCGAAACTTGAATGTGCATCTCCCATCTGGAATCCGCATCAGATTTATATCACAAAGTCACTTGACGCTGTGCAAAATCGTGCTACTAGGTTTATTCAATTTTCATATTCATACGATATCAGCATTACATCGATGAAAACGGAATCTGGCTTGGAAACGCTTTCTTTCCGTCGACAGGTTGCCACCCTCTCTCTCTTCCGTCCATTTTTTTTCAGCTCCTTAAATCACCCACCGTACATCACGCCCCCTTCATACATATCTCATCGCACCGGTCATCCGCTTCAAGTTGCACGCGCACATGCCCGGACCACCACTTTTCAAGCATCATTCTTTATTCGAGCATCAAGGGACTGGAACGGCCTTCCACACGCCATCACAGCCATCACAAGCCCATCTCTGCCTTTACTGAAGCTGTTGTCACCCATATCTCAAAATGAACGCCTGTTTCTAATGTTCATTTTATTAACCACCCCTTATGTAATACCCCTCCAATGGGGTTTTTAAGGTAATAAAGTGAAGTGAAGTGAGGTAAGCTTCCAGTCAGAAGCTGACAATGTCTGCTGTATGCGCTCCAACCCATTTTTATTCTTCTGTGAGTTTCCTTCTTGTGGTCAGGGTTCCCTGCAATTAATTGACCTAGGTAAACATACTTCTTCACAGACTCTAGAGGCTGACTGGCGATCCTGAACTCTTGTTTCCTTGCCCGGCTATTCATCATTACCTTTGTCTTCTGCATATTTAATCTTCAACCCCACTCTTACACTCTCTCTGTTAAGGTCCTCAATCATTTGTTGTAACTCGTCTGGTGTTGCCGATCAGAACAATGTCATCAGCAAACCGAAGGTTGCCGAGATATTCGCTGTCGATCCTTACTCCTAAGAATTACCAGTTCAATAGCTTGAATACTTATTCCAAGCATGCAGTGAATAGTATTGGAGAGATTGTGTCTACTTGTCTGACCCCTTTCTTTATGGGTATCTTCTACTTGCGTAGAATTAAGGTAGCTGTGGAATTTCTGTAGATATTTTCTAAGAAATTAACGTAAGCGGCCTGTACTCCGTGATTACGTAATGCCTCTATGACTGCTGGTATCTCTACTGAATCAAGTGCATCTGAACAGGACTTTTGAGTTTGCCTGACAGATGGCTTGTGATATAATTTGTCCTATTGCAGCACAACAGTGGTGCCTCCCTCCTATTATTTTTTTGCAGTAGAGACGTGAATGCCAGCTGTAGTTAAGTGATCACAGCGATCGCACAACCATTTACAGCAAACTAAATAAATGTGAATTAGCTACAATCTGCGATATTGCTATAAGGCATATTGAAAGCTCCTGCAAAATATTACTTTTCAAGGGAAATGTTTGCTTCATTCTGATCATCTCTGTACTCTGTCATGCCTATGCGAGTATGATTAGCTATTGCAACAAACAAGAAAGCGGTTATATGAAGAAAATTGTTGTGGCCTTGTAATGAAAGCGAAGTGAATTACTATGTTGAGTTTTTAAGATGTGAAAAACATAAATGCTAGATATTACCAGTTATGTGGGTTTTATTTATTTTTATTGTGTTTGCATATCTAATTCCCCAAACTGTTTCCATATCCAGACCAACGGAGGTGGGTACAAAGTCCGAGACAGATAAGCCAAGGCCAGCATCGGCTCTCTTGTACCACTATAGTTCTAGCGAGGAGGACGACACGGATAAAACAAGAGAACCCGAATCTGCCAGCCAAACTGAAGACACCAGGGAGCCAAGCCATAAGCTGCCTGATGGATCATGCACTCCAAACACACGCACAGAAACAATGCAGGATCGGCTGAGAAAACTGCGCGAGGAGCTGTCCTGCCACGTAGACGACGTGACAATGAAGTCCCTCCTCGAACGATTGAGCTACTGTGAACTCGAACTGCAAGTTGCAGTACAGGTGCTGAGTCTCTACTTGTGCCTTTCCTTTTTTCGTACAGCAAAAGCTGTTAAGAAGAGTATTGCAGCCATTTTATTGCAGCAAAGGCCTGTGTGCAGCAGCTTGCTCAGTACCAATTACCAGCGCAGCCTGCGTCAGAGCCCTAAATTTTACCTTCGAAATATAATTATCAGTCGTTATAAAATACAGGTTGCCTTGCATATTACCTTACATGAACAGAACGACAGTTTCTTGGTGCAGCTTTTTAACCAGAAATCCATATTTATTTTTCTTATGTCGTGTTTTACCTGCTCCACATTGGAGGTGAGCTAGGAGTCTGTACAGCTGCAATGCTAAAAAGCAGCCAGCAAGACGCTTAGCATGAGAGCTCCAAAGTGGCCATATGACCAGGGCGACACCGACTGAATCATCACTAAGAACAACCAGCGAATAAACCTCTAGTACTGTCGAAGGATGTGACAACTAGCCTATGCAACTTCACTGTCTTTGACATACCAGTTGCTCAGATTGGCATACATCTGTGAAGGATTTTTCTCCTTGGTTGTATTCCAATTTTCAACACAGACCATCTACTTTGCTGTCATTGCCAGATAGTTGCTATGTTAAGACCTGTTCTGGTCCAGACAGAGATGGGTTTGAGAAGACAGTGTCAAAGTATGCAACAATGCAAGGCTAAACTGCTGTCAATGAGCAGGTGGCAAAATTAAGTAAAGCAACGCGGAGCTGGACGCTGTAAAGTCAGATTTACCGTTACGTTGAACACTCAATGATGTGACTGATGCATCAAGCCTCAAGGCAAGTTTTGCTTATAAGAGAGTCGCTAGTCTTCATGAAAGGTATGCTTCAAAATCTTATTTGTACATGTCATGAAGTTTTGGTCTGTTACGACACACACTTGTGCGGTCACATAGCCTCTAAATGAAACAATTAAAGTCTGACTATTCTGCATGTGTACTTTGCTGGTGGCTGTATTGACATATAACTTTTTTTTTTTATATATAGGCAGAAAAGAACATAGAGGCTTGTTCATGTTCCTATAAGCAGCCAAGAGGCTCATGTTTTAGACATCAAGGTATAGAACTTTGCTTGCTGCAATGATCTGGAACACATCCTTAGTATCTTGCTGGCCATACTTGGCACACAGTTCATTGAAATCCAATAGCTACCTATTGCTATGAGTGTGCACATGAGAGTAGAAATCAGCTCTCGGATCACAAAATAATTAACATGGTGCATTGATAAACCATCTTTTTTGTAGAGCTCCAGTTTAATTTCACCCTTACTCCACCACCATCCTCTTCTACTGATAAGTTCTTGCCAGTTGCCGACAACTGCAGAACCTTTGGTTGGAAGCAATTCATGAAGAGATGCCCTTTAATTCCCAACAAGCTCTAAACCTTTCATAGAAGGTGTTGCATGTCTCCTTTAACAATTCTTTCCACCATTATCATTAGTCTAATTTATATCCACAGCAGGACAAAGATCTTTTCCAGCAGTTTCCGATTACGCCTCCTTTACCTATGCTTTGCAGCATGTTAGAGCATGAACAACGGGAATGTACACTTGTAGCTCTTTGTTATTAGCCGAGTGCATTGGGTTCCCATTCCTGTTGTTCATGTTCTTATGTGCTGAGACACTTGGCATCAACTAGTCAAACGCTAGACATTGGTGACTTTTTCGTACACCACGTGACTTGGTCCTGTGCCAGCAGTTCCTCCCCAAATTCTTCTCTCAATCAGTTCTACCTGTGGCTGCTCCTCTAGCAAGATGCTTTTTTTGTATTGCAGACTGTGCAGCAGGTCCTGGACGAAGCGTCAGCCGTGCTCGCAAAGACCAAGGGGGCCACCAAGCAGCAGCAGCCGCCAGTGCCTGCTTAGTCTTTGCACGTTCTGGTGATGCCGGAGAGTGCTGCACTTGTCTCCGTCAAGGAGAGGACATGAACTGCTGCGGAGGAGTGCGCGGCTGACAACAGAGAATGTAGTCTGCACAAGCACAGCCGCTAGTTGGGGTGGCGGGGAGGGGGGACAGAGATGCATGCAAAGATTAACCAAAGGGAAGCCTGCTGCTGCGTTCAACTAGCATGGTTGTGATGGGTAGTGCAATATTTCTGGCTTCACTTTTGTGGCTTCAAATGTTAAACTCAAAGTGCTGTCATTTGGCTGTTTTCTGTGTTGTGTGATATGCAGCACAAATGAGGCACGTAGATGACACAGAAGACTAAGACAGGGCATGCCTCTTTTGTGAGACACATTGCATAATTCAATACCAATGAGCTCGTCGGTCTGCCCTTCAGTATTTTCAATGCTTTGCTAAAAAAATAAAAGTAATTGTAGAGAACATAAAAGGCCATTGTGGGCATCGCTGTCCAGACGCTAACAGCCAGGTTTAGTGGTTGCAGTTCATTACATTAAACATTTACTTTACTTTACTTCAGAAATAAATTGCATTAAATCCTGAATTTTAATAAAGTGCTGACACGGGCCAGTTGGTACATGTCTGAAAAAACAAATAACAGCACGCAACGGGACGTGCAGACTCAGATAGAGTCTGTCTGCACGTCCCATTGCTTGCACTGTTAGTTTTTTTCCTGAATTTTAGCTTTTAAATATTGCAAGCAAATGTGATGATGAAGGGAGCCACAACATATTCTCAGTGAAATTCACTGGTGGAGTGAGGGAAAATGTGCACACTACCTGCAAATTTTCATGGTAAAGTTGAACCTTGTTATAACGAAGTCACATCGACATAAAAATACCTTTATTATATCTGATATTCGTTTAAGCATGTGTTTCTTACACGCTGATATTGGCAACAGACATTAACTTTAGTTCGTTATATCTGATAATTCATTATATCAACGTTTGACTATTTGAACAGCAGCACCAGATTGCCCTCTAGTAATATTTGTATGAGCCTATGTAAGGGGGAGGGATGCAAGCACACATCCATGTCTGTGTGCTGCCCCGGCGTCATGTCCCTGTGGTGCTATGCCCACCTAGCGGCAGCCTGGCGCACTTCACGCCATCATTACTAGTCAAAAGAAATGTGAGAAGCCCAAAGCAGTGCCTTGAGGCAGGTTTTAGATTTGATGTTGCACTGGCCTTATCGAATTCAACCTGGTTTGCTGTGGTTTTTATGTTCCTAGTGTATGATGATGAGACATTTTATTAGAACTGCCTTGGCCACACTTTCTTGAAAGAAACTGTAGGTACTCCATGCCGATGGAGGAACACAGCCTTAGTCTGTGAGAACTGTCCAGCGCATGGAACAGAATGTTGCTTCGGAATGGGGAGGTTTGTCTGTGTTAAGAGAGCTGCTAATGAGAAACACCAAGTTAAACTAGATTGGTGGATTGCACTTTTGTAACGACAGAAAGGCCAGTCTTAATATGACTGATGACTTGGTGGGCCAGAGCTGATGGAAACCAAAAAGAAAAAACTAGTAGTGACACTGTATCACTATTACCCCATGAACTCTTTTAGATGTAGAATTTGGCAGCATTTGCTGCACAATGAGAGGAGGAAATGCCTACAGACTGAGCTTGTCAAAAATATGTTAATACTAGTGAAATCTCAGACGTCACACCAACATTGTTATTGTAGCTTTGGTGAGGTTCATTTTCTCTTCATGGAATTTTTCTCTGCTAAGAGCCAACGTTCTTATGCAAAATGAATGCAAATAGAGTTTTGAAAGAAGTCCTACCATTCTGCAACGAGATTACCTTAATTTTTTCTGCTGAATAGTGAACAATTTTCCACAATTTAAATGGAAATAATTTTGGTGAAAATTCTACCAATCTAAACTGACTTGGTGTCACTCTGTGGTGTTCCTTTCAGTGGCTAGCTGATGATGTAACATGATCCGGTAATGGAGAAATCTAATGTTATAGAACACCTTGAAGGGAATGCAACTCCCTTGATCAAAAAAAAAAAAAATTTGCCTTAAATCTGGTAAATTTTTGCCTTTTAAGCTCAAGAGTGCCTGCAGTGTATTATGAAGGCCATAGGGAAGTACGTATTGTAGATATATTGATTGTTGCCCACGGCGGACAGGGGATTTGACTGTGCGATCAGAACGAGAATGCATTCTTATACGAGTGTACAATGTTTTTTAATATTGTGTTGGTAACTGTTCTTTTATTTATTTTTTTGCTTCACTGAAAGCACATATGCATGGTCCTATATCCATATTTATGCGTACAGCAGACACGTCAAGAATCGAAAGGTTGTTGCCGATGTTGGTGTCATTATGGTTGCGTAGCTAACATGTCCGGAAAGCATGAGAGATGCATCATTTACTTCAAGGAAATTTCGCAGGGTGTTGAGTGTAGCTGCCCAAATTGACGCTGTGATTACGCTATCTAATGCACAACCTGCTGCAATTTATTGTGAAGTGTGCACAACAGATAGAAAACAATGGCACTTGTGGCTGGCAAGAACGAAGGTGCTGCCGTGTTCCAAGCAATAATAGTAGCACACTGCATTGACATTTATGCAGAAGCCTTTGCTTGCAGCCAAGCACATTTCTTTTGTTATCTCCCAGAGTTTTCCAAGTTTGCTTTTTACTACAAAAACTGGAATTGAGACAGGACTACTGGGTGTGTTACACAATTAGCACATGTCCTTGCTACTCTGAATGCTGAAAATTGTTGCACTCTCAATGCAGTACTGACGTGACGTTTTCCAACTCTTAATTTTTATTAGCTAATGAAGGTTTAAGTTCCTTAGACCAAAGAAAAAATGCTTTCAAGCATCAGAGTGCCTTAAATAACTTACTGTAGTACTCGTGTCTACAAACCAGTTTCGGTACCCAATAGGTGGGCGCATTACAATGTTGTGAAATGCTGGCTCACTCTGTTCTTGTGATGGCTGCGACTGCCACACGCAAGTGCAGCCAGAAACAGACGTGTTTCCGATGTCAATTTCTTTATGAGCAGCATGATCATAGCTAGCCTTGTGACTAAGCAATGTTGGCAAAACTTCTCTGTGTCATGGTGTCACGATAATGTTCGTAAAAGCCAGGTCTGGCATTTTAAGACGAACTTTAGTATCAAGTTAAAATATCATTTGTGTTTCTCAACCTTCATAATTCTACTTACAAGGAACATGTGGTAGCATTTCTACAACTTCAAAAATATTTGTCGGTACTCGTTTTAAAAAACTTTGCTGTCAGTGATACGCATGCACAGATAATTTTAACAGCTGTTGTTATCTGTTAGTCTTTGACCTTGTTGCTGTATTGCAAGTACTTCATGCACTGTGGCACAGCAAGGGATGTACCACACTAAAGCAGAAAGGAGATGAGATGCCAGGCCCACACTTCGAGCCCAGAGTAGACAGGAATGGTGCTAAGCGTCTGCTATTTGCTGCAATTGCTGTCACCTAGTTTCTGCCCATCACATTCACTGAGCAAGACTAGACTAGATCAGACAGGAGTGGAAGGTGCACCACTGCAAATCACTGACCAGATTGCATCAGTGAAAGTATAAAAGAGAGGTGCCAATCACTGATGGACCACGTTTAAAAATTGCATGTAACTGCCTTGCGACAAGTTTTTTCGGTCTTTTCAGCTACTGCATGAACATTTCTGTCACCAACTGGTTGCCCTGGAAAGCACAGTTCTGCAACCTCATTCTGTGATCGTGCTGTGGAATGTCAGCCACAAGGCTCCTTATGCAAGATTCTCTAGGCCCAAAGTGAACTATGCTTTATCTAAGCTTGACTGGAGATTACCAAGCTTAATGATGCAGCAAACTTTAAAACGTGGACACCTGTGCCCTAGAACACAATGATGCCAACTGCAATCTTTCGACTAGCATGCAAGTTGTAAGGTATAGTTCACTATAGTTGCACAGTCGCAAAACAAAGTATGACTTCAATCTATTGCAAGGTACCCCTGAATGTGATTAGCAAAACATGAAGTGCAGTGTTAAGAAAATGACCCTGCATCATTTCAGTTAATTTATGTGTAAACTTGGTTTGTGTTATGTTGAATCAAGTGCATATTTATCACTATTTTGATTATTGTTATGGTGTTTTGTCACCATGGGTGCCTGCACCCACTACCCAAATTAGTCTGGGCAATACATCTTTTGCCTAGTAATACTGGACAGCTCCTCTGTGTCTCCCTGAATGACTTAGCACTGGTAGATGGAACAGCAGTAACAACAGTGTGGTTCCATTTTCATTCAACATCTCGGGCAATGTGCACACGAACATGAGGATTTTATCCAGTATTACTTGACATGAATAAGATGAACATGTTGAACAATGAGCTCCGATTTAGCTTGTTTCCAGACGGAGAAATGAGTGTCATTCCTGGGAGCTCCTCTGAACAAACGTGTGCCTTCGGAGTCTTCCCTCCCCAAACGACCTAAATGCACATGTCGGTTCTAAGTTTTATTTATAAATAAAGGCATCTGCCAAACGCTATTTATTGTACACAAACTTGAATGACTCTGTGCGTGACTTGAAGCTCAAACAGAAGGCGCGAGTTTGCCATGAAAATTTTGCTCTTAACAACGGAGAAAAAGGACCTACTCAATGCAAACAGTAAAAAGTACTTGGGTTCACTGTTCGTCAGTAAAAGACTCAAGCAACATCATTTTTCACAGGCTCTTTGTAAAGATATGTGCGTGCAGAACAGCAAAATAAAAAATGAAATAATAAAGAAGACTGCATGCACAACAAAGGGGCTTGATAATCACAAGCATAAAGTGAAATATCGCTTGAACTCGGCACAGTTCCCTTTAAAAATGTCGGGCAGCATAAACTCTAGCAACAGGAGAAGCTTCATGCATAAATTAAACTGACAATGTGCCTTGAACTCCTAAATTGAGCAAACATGCTGTCAGCAAGCGCTGTTTTGTAACAATCAGAAGCCATATGCTACCTCGTGTGATGGCACGAAATATTCCAATCCTGTTTGCAGTGTTCAAGCATAAGGCAAACAGGTGTACTGCGAGTGTTGCCACACTTTTCAACTTCTGTGCTGGTGCACGGTCAACATATATATGTTGTGTCAACATGGCAAGAGAAAAGGTGCCGATGCACAAACATTTGCCTTCATGTGCTCGTCTAGTAAAGTTGCATGTCAAGATATACAAGGCTCAAAGCTGGCTTTCTTTGCAAGAGGTAGGTAAAGGTCATAAAAACTGCTGGTAGTACTGGCAGAAGAGACTGACTGATTATAAAGAAAAGGTTTTGTACAGGAACAGCTTTCAAGCACATTTCTTTTGAAGGCTAACTTGTCTGACACAAGCTATAGTATGCATTACGAAGTATATATATATATCCTTATATGGTGCTTTGATGCCTACCTGTGCACTGTACATGATCCCATCTGTAAGGCTTTGGGAAGTACGATTTATGATTGAAAACTGAATTAAGTACCACAAGATTCCATCAAGCAACAAGTTAGTCCTCACAAAACAGATTTTCTTTTCCGTTTTCTCAAAATGGTTATGGCTGTACTAGTCTTGCTAAATGAAGTAACTTCGTCGTTTAGTACTGTCACTGTTGTTGCACATGGTTGCCTTGCATAATACATAAAGCAGCGAAAATGTCTGGATAGTATATGAACATACAATATACATACATGTAAATATGTAAATCAATAATAACCTTGATCCTCTAAGTAAAGCTCTGCTAATAAATGGCTGTATATTACACACAGTTCAAAACTCAACCTAACCCAAACGGCACAACTCCTCCATTAATGCAACTCAAAAGACACAATAACCCAAACACAAGTCCATGTATGAAATAATATACAAAACAAGCATTCTATTCCCATAAAAGCTAACTAAAAATCTCGAGAGCAAGACGTGTCACACAGACAAATCCAAAAACAATGCAAGTGCTTCTGCTTCATAAGCAGAAATATGAAAAGTGAGTTTCTGCATATAGAGCTGTTTGTTTTTTCACTTGTACATAGATGGAACTGCATGTTCAAAGGAGTTCAACAACTTTCACATATATATATAGATATATATATATATATATATATATATAAAAGTTCAAACAAGTGCTTCAATGACTTAGCTAAGGGTTTTTGTCAACAAGGGCTATTGTGCAGCAATTTGCTCCACCTTGATTTAAAAGCAGCAAATTAGGGATGCAGTGTACAGGAATGCAGTCTTTCACACTGGTGCTAGCCACCTTTGATAGAAACTGGTGCATCAAGAACCACACTAGGCATGCAGATATTAAATTTGATCACCCACCAATTCCACTGAGAGCACTACTCTCGAGGGCCTGAACTAGCCTTCATCGTTACAAGCATGCAAAAACTAAGCTGAATTTCAAATGAATTTCAATGTGCTTGAATACTGTAGCGCTATACACCGCTTTGTTGTGCGCTTTGAGAATGCAGAATATTTGCATACTGCAGCCCTAGCTGCATCTGCACAATAGACAGTGCATGTGTCATCAGCTCAAACTGTCTGCAATGGAGAAAACTTGCTCGGTGCATGATAATGCACAATTACGCAGGCTGCACATTTCTTGAGGCCACTCTGATTTTCTCAATGTGCTCATGCATGCTGGGGCAACATGCTGGATTTACACGAATATAACATGAGACTTGACAAGAAAATAAATCAATGTTACCACTGTAATGTGACGTAACAATGTGAAACTCATGCACATTAATGGGCTTCTAGTGCTTTAGCAAGGTGTAATGTGTAATTGGCAACAGCGATACATCACTCCATGAAACTTGCGCATGCAGCACGGCTCGCAAGGTTGTGCATCATGGTGACACCCCACCCCTTAACTGGTGGAAATGTCCCATGATATGCCACGAAGCCAGCCAGGATAGCTTTGCTTATAAAAGTGAAGTTGCGCTGGCATGCATCTTTTTAATAAAGTGATTTCACTCCCACCCACGCATGTACACCGACATTCTCCTTATGATGTCAAAAGGTTGGCTTTTGTGCAAAGTCCAGTTGCCTAGTAGTTGAGCTCACCATATATGAAAGCACAAAATAAAAAAAATACCTCATGTTATATTCGCGCAAATACAACCTATATGCTCCACAATCTCTCAACAATACCTCCCTCCGCAGACATGCCTCCATAAATTTGAAAGAGAGTGTCAGGTGCAGTGACAATGACCACTGACGATCTCCATGCAACACGGTAACACTGAAACAAGTGCTTCTCCAACTAATATATGTGGAGCTGAGGATGCTTGTGTACACATGAGCACGTAAGCTCATACTGGCACTTATGCTTACAGTTGGTGATGATTCCCGAACACACAAGTCTTGCAAACGTGAATTTATAAACCAGAAAGAAGAACACACTTTCCTTTCACATGGTTTCGCAAGGTTCTACACTATCCATTGCTCGGCAAATTGCACCTCTCATCTCAGAATCTGAAACTATCAATCTGACATACACCAACAGCCTGAAGGGCTCGTTGTAGAACTGACTAGTTAAAAGACATTACAGGTACTGCCACTGTGCAGCACCCTCTATAATTATGTCACTGTTGTCAACAACAGGTACACACTAAGTGCTGCTTAAACTGTTAAAGAAAATGCAAGGACAAAGCTGAGAGCCTCTGACTCTGGATGCAATGTCACCAAGAAGAAACTTAAAGCAGTTGCTTCATTACACAGGAGTAAATGAATAGCGCTAGTTAATGCGCCAATTGTCAGCCTCTAGCGGTTTACATTTTTGAAAATCTTTGTTCAATTAATATGACGTAAAAAGCCTTTAGCGATGCATGGCTCTCCTCAAGATCGGAATTTTATCTATGTGGCTTCAATGAGCAGTATAGATATTACGCTGCACACAAGGACAGCAGAAAGAAATGACACACATGAACCTATGTGCATCTCATTTATATGTGTGTGCGTCTCATACGTGAGATGCCAGCAGATGAATTTATGTGTATCTCATTTCTTCTGGCTGTCCTTGTCTCCAATGCACTATGTACTTTGCTCCAACAGGTCCAAATAGCAGCATTATTCAACGAGCACTTGCTACAACCAACAAGACATAAGACTGGTTGTTGCCTCAGAAGACTGGGTTACGATGAAGCTAAAATAAGAAACCCTCAACCAAAATGACAAAACTATGACGCTTGCCAAAACCAGATGAATGATTGAGAGATGCTACTACTACATGCCTGCAAAGGCACAAACAATACCCCATCAGGGTGGGCAAGGTTGGTCTGTAGTCCACACAAGAGCATAAAGAAGAAGAAAGCAAGCTTATATCGTGGCCCCCATTGGCTGGATGAGCAGCAGAAAGGCACTTGTTGCATGTGGGCGACTAAAACTTGTTCTTGTGCTGACTCACGAGATAAGATGGCGTACAAGACTGTTGAAACCCTTTGGACACGCACATAGGTCTTGTCCCTGCAACAAAAATACACATAAATAACGGCTTAACTTCACACTCCAAGAAGCATTGCAATCTACACCACTATCATGGCAACCCTTACAGACATGCATATCAGTTTTTATACCTTGCTCATTTTTCTTCAGGCCCAAAGGAAACACTAACCAGAGCAAAATTTACAGAAGCAACTTATAGGCTGGTACAACACCGGGTCTCAAATTATAACCCACATGATAACATGTTTAATGTGACACCTGGCGCTGCAGTTGTCCATAAATTTTTCTGCAAGTTTCAAACCAGTCGATGTTACCTTTAGCCTTGTCCAAAAACAGCCATAACATGTACATTACAAAGGGTGCACAAGGGGTCCCATTTTCAGGATGCAACTGCCAAAGGCAGCACTGTAGTATATGCCCAGCCATAGCTAAGCCACAGCTGCCTTTGCCACAGCATTTGCTACTGTGCAAGTTGCTGCATGACCTAAAGACAAGAGATATCTGGATGTGCGTACCAAGAGCTCTGAATCTTTCACATTCCTGCTTGGTAATTGTGAAAGTTGCATACAAGTGAGCTTATAAAAGATGGGAAGGATAAGCTGAGAGGTTTCTGGGAGTGCAGTAACGAATTTGTCTCAGTAGCAAGTCAGGCAGCGGTCTCAGACCATAGCAGATGACAGCGTGGACACAGTCTTTATGTTGCAAAATTTGTCTACAGCTCTGCCTCAGGCACCTGCATCTGACGTGGAGTGGAGTTCAAGTCGCATACCTAGTACTGGCTATGTTGTTTGGTACCTCCTGTAGAAAAATAGGTGAAGAACTTGCCTGTGAAATATACCGCAGCAGATTCCGACATCATGGCAGCTTGGAATGTTAGTCGACTCCGCCAAAGGATTCTGATCCTTCAATGGCCTGTATCAATTTCTCCCGGAGATCTTGGTAGCTCTCATACATCGGCAGGTCTAAACGGTTGAAGCTAAGCCAGGGAAGGGGGCAAAAGAAAAGGCAAATTGGGATTTCTGTAGTCTCACAATTGATCAGAATATGCTGCATCAAGCACAAAAAGCAACATGCAAGCTTTACTCTTCATAAGAGAAAAATAATTATCTATCTCCAAATTCTGCTATACTTGACAAAAAAAACAACTGCGAAGGAGTAAAAAATGTTCCCTCAGTCCATAAAAGTGTCTATTGTCAAGCTTGCTGTGACAAATGCACACTCAAGAGGAAATAAAAATAACGGGAACAACAATGCCTCAAACCATGCTTCATAACAAATAACACAGGTAGCACTGTATCAGTGCCAAGCAGTGACAACTACTTCCCTCTCACTAATGTCATCCTTTCTCTTTGACTGAACCAACAATTCTTTAGGAATCATGAGGAATCAGAACAAACTCCTTTAGGAATCAGAACGAACTCCTTGGTGAAAACCCCCATAAACTTTTGATGCCTACAGAATATTTCTTGGCCCAGCTTGAACAGATTGAATGCGAATAAGTGCACAAAAAGCGGCTCTCACCAAGTGTGAGACCGAGGCAGGTTGCTGGGTGAGCCCCATCGTTCCAGTGTGAACGGCTGCGGCCCATTGCTGCCGTGCAGCTCGGCAAAGCCATTCATTGGGACCCTCGAGGTGCCCGTCACAAACTGGAGTAGGCGTGACCGCATCTCGTTGTTGAATGACAGCACCAGCCTCCAGAACCACTGGACCACCACATGGTTGGCATGATAGCCACCCTTGTAGACAGTGTGGCGCCGCCAGTCACGCACATCAATCTGGCCGATGCCACACATAAGCAACTCAAGCTCGTGCTCATCGAAGACACGCAGCAAAGCCAGGGGAACCAGTTCGTTCAGGCCTTCGAGGAAGGCATTCATCTGGGGCCGCACGCGTGACGCAAATCGCCACTGGATCACCAGGTCAACATAGCGTGCCTTGTTCTCTTGCGTGACGGGTAGGTCAGCGCCACCAGACACAAGCTCACGCTGCTGCATCTGCCCAAACAGGTCCTCGTCTACTGAGAACCGGAGGTCCAGCTCGGCGGGGTCATTGTCCATGATCCAGCGCAACGAGTTGTAGTATTCCGTGTCCTGCGTGGCAATTTTCTGTCATGTTCAGCTATGCATGCGCATACATTTGAAACATGTTGTAATGAAACTGCATGACATGGTTTTAACAAGAGTGGAAAAGTGAAAGTAAAATTTTCTTGCACCAATGATGAATCCACATTCAAGCAATGTATATCGTCACTGTTTAAAGGGACACAAGAAAGAAGTAGTATTAGGTTAAGCTCTATTAGTAAATTTTACTTTCACAATAGAAAAATAGCTACTGTTACTGCAAAAAGAGGTTAGTCAGAAGAGATGCAAACACAGGCACCACCCAAACTTTTTGCACCAGCTTGCCATGACGCCGTGGATACTGACAGCACCTACTTGAGTCTAGTTAATGTTTCATAAGAGTGATTACAGTGCATTCTAAATGAACAAAAGGCTAAACCTAGCAAGTGTTGAGAGCTTTTTCTGTGCCAAGACTGAACTGCCGCTGAGGTACTGGCACCAAATTGAATAAAGGAATGGTTGGCTATCATTTCACCCCACCCCCACACCCTCCCGCCACAGCTTGCACCAATAATGAACACTTTGCCACCAAATGCATAGAAATAGGACTCCTGAAAGAATACTTTGTCATATTTTACCTGCCATAACTGATTCAGAGCGAGTGAATTTTGTTCTACAGTCGACTTTTGTTAATTTGACCCTTATAAGACCGACCAAAGTCATCAAATTATCAGGCAGGTTAAATTGAACAAGATGCAGAAAAAAACGCAGAACACACGGCTGATTTTGCAGTTTTTGCAGCCCCAGAACCAAACGTGCACCCAATTTCTGTGTCCAAAATAGAAAAATAATGTATAAGTGACATTAAAGCTCCTAAACAAAGTAGAAACCTAACGCGCACCAGTGTTTTTAGCAAAAAGAATGGGTGAGGGTCCAATATGTGTTGCACAATTATACAAATCCAGAAGAAGAGAGACATTAAAGAATTGAAAAATTATAGGCCCATTACCTTGCTTTCAGTATCGTATAAAGTATTCACCAAGATAATTTCCAATAGAGTAAGGGCAACGCATGACCTCAGTCAAGCAAGAGAGCAGGCTGGCTTCAGAAAGGGATATTCTACAATGAATCACATCCATGTCATCAATATAGTAAATGAGAAATTTGCAGAGTACAATCAACCTCTCTATATGGCTTTCCTAGATTATGAAAAGGCATTTGATTCAGTAGAGATATCAGCAGTTATAGAGGCACTACGTAATCAAGGAGTGTAGGAGGCATATGTGAATATCTTAGAAAATATCTAAAGATTCCACAGCTACCTTTGGTTCTCTACAAGAAAAGTAGGAAGTTACCTATCATGAAAGGGTTCAGGCAAGGAGACACAATCTCTACAATGCTATTCACTGCATGCTTGGAAGACTTATTCAAGCTATTAAAGTGGGAAGGCTTAGGAGTGAAGATCAACAGTGAATATCTCAGCAACCTTCGGTTTGCAGATGACACTGTCCTCTTTAGCAACAGTGGTTACGAATTGCCACAAATGATTGAGGACCTTAACAGAGAGAGTATAAAAGTGGGGTTGAAGATTAATACGCAGAAGACAAAAACAATGTTCAATAGCATGGCAAGGGAACAAGAGTTCAGGATCGCCAGTCAGCCTCTAGAGTTTGTATAGGAATGTGTTTATCTAGGTCAATTATTCACAGGGAACCCTGATCATGAGAAGGAAATATACAGAAGAATAAAAATGAGTTGGAGTACATATGGCAGGCATTGCCAGATCCTGTCTGGTAGCTTACCACTATTATTGAAAAGGAATGTGTATAATCACTGCATTCTACCTGTGCTACCATATGGAGCAGAAACTTCGAGCTTGACTTTAGAAGCTCGAGAACAAGTTAAGGACTGCGCAAAGAGCGAAGGAACAAAAAAGTTTAGGCGTAATATTAAGAAACGGGAAGAGAGTGGTGTGGATAGGAGAACAAACGGGGATAGTGGCTATTCTAATTGACATTAACAGAAAAAAATGGAGCTGGGTAGGCCATGTAACGCATAGGGTGGATTACTGGTGGACCATTAAAGTTAATGGGTGCCAAGAAAAAAGAAGCGCAGTCAATGACAACAGAAAACTAGGGGGGGGGGGGGGGGGGGGGGGGGGGGGAGGGGGGTTGATGAAATTAGGAAATTTACAGGCACAAGTTGGAATTAGTTGGCGCAGGTCAGGGATAATTGGAGATTGCAGGGAGAGGCTTTCATCCTGCAGTGGACCTAAAAATAGGCTGATGATAAATAGTGACCGGTTTCCTAACATCAGTTTCACCGCAACACATCTGTGTTATGCGGTAAAGCATACAAATGCTTAAAGGCGGTTTTGATAAATAGCACTAGCAGGCAATTTTCGGCACAACCTTCTTTTAAAAAAAAAGAGAAGGCACATGCTGTAATCTTGTAAAAACCGTAATCAGACATTGTGAGCTACAGTTATTGCTTGAAAGTCTTCCCAAGGCAGGCCGAAAATAGGTGTTTTTGACAGGAGATGACACGTGTTCAAGCATTCACTGTCCCCTAAGCTTTGCAGAGACAAACGCTGCCACTAAAGGGGTCGCTATTTGTGCTATCAGTTCAAATTATCCACCAAGGCCAATTTTACAATCAAAATAACGAAAGTTTGAGCCCATATAAATGCATGGGAGGCAGTCAGGACCTTCAGCCGGGATCAAATTAAACAAAAAATCAAATTTAACAGTCAAAGTAACGGAAGTCTGCTGTATTACAGTATACTACATAAAACGATGTGCAAAACAGTTTTTCTCTTTAGTGTGCTGTTAAGTGACACTTTGACAATATTTTCAATAAAATTGTGGTATACACGTTATAAGCAAGCCATCATTACTCTTGCCGAGTGAATACATGAAGCTCACTATAACCAAGTCACATCTAACGCAAGAATACTTTCGTTATACTAATGCTTGCCATAAACATGAACTTGCTACACACAGTGACACTATTACTGGTGAGAAACATCTTTCATATACTTCACTATATCCGATAATTCGTTATATCCGTGTTCATTATATCAATGTCCGACTGGAGCCGATGACACTAATTAAATGCTGCACATGCTCAAGTAAACAGCATAAGCCCACGCTCCCTATTGTCTTCGAGAGCCAAGTGAAAACACACACACAGACATGAGCATGCATAGCAAAGTACAAGAAGTCACTCACCACAGACTCCATGTCCTTGATAGTGATCGGCTTCCCCAGCATCATTTTGTAGAAAGGTCGAATGAAGAATGCTGAAAGGTATGACAAGATTCTTTAGGGCATTAACCTTGACCCATGCTATTTTTGTCTGTTATCCTCAGTAGCAAAACTTACCATCAAGCAATTTCCCATGATAAACAGCCATACCAGCCACTCTTCCAATAAACTTGAAGTAAGAGAGGTGGTCTTCATTACACATTCCTGAGCAAGGATTGATCTGAAGTGTGTAGTTATCCCTGAAATGCAACAATTATCAATGTTGATAAGCATTAAAAGCTTGGTTTCACAGCAGGCTTGCTTTTTTGCAAGCAAGTTTTGAGTGTGTATAGGATCTCACAAAGCAACAAAGGATAGGCACAGAATGCATATAGTAAGGTGTAAGGCAAGAAGTAACAATTATTAAAGAAAAATACAGTTCAGTTTTTTCATCTTAAGACACTTGTCTCAATGACCAAACACCAAAAATATGGCCAAAAACACTCACGCTGCCGAATACTCGAACAGGCCGTAATATGGGTTGAACATCTCACGAGATAGCAGATAGAAGAACTCCCGTGAGGCACCACCGTAGTCCAGAACCTCCTCACCATCAAACTCAACCCAAAGCTTGGATCTCAGGCGATCCACACATGTAACATTGCTTAGGATACGATATGAGTCTTCCAGAATCCGAGCTCGTGATACCTTCAGCTCAAATTTGTTCGGAATGTTTCCCTGCAAGGGACAAAGTTCTTATTTAGTGAAAGATATCAAAGCCTTCCGAGGCAACAATGATAACAAGGGAACAAACAGAACCAAGAAATACGCCAAAGGATGCACAGTAAACAACCCACTTGCATGAAGTTTAAAGGGCAGCCATCTATTCTTAAATCAAACAGGAGGTCGTCTGTTTTATGCTCACTTAGCTCCAAGAGAATGTAGTACCGTATTTACTCACATAATGGATGCACTCGCATAATGAATGCAGCCACCACTTTTCCAATCAAAAAGTATGCTTTTTTTCTTCTGTTTCTCATCTAATGATCACACCCTGAACTTGCTGCCGTGAAGTAGGAGACACATGGTACAATTCGGCATCTGATATAGCGTCCGGTGGGTGCGACTGTGTCTGACGCCGCGTCGGATGCCGAATTGTGCCGTCTCCTACTTTTACTGTGATAGCAATTATATGGATGCTCCAGGCGTATTTTTGCTGTCGTTGTCATCGCCGTTGTCGCTGTCGTAATCGCCCTGCGTCGCATCGTATAGGTGTGACCGAAAGTGCGCGAGGGAAGCTGACGAGCGAAGCTCAATCTTGCGCGCCCTCTTTCATCGCGCAAAAGGCCTTAGGGGGTGGGGGTGGGGAGCGACATTTACTCTGGCGGCAACTGCGTATTGCGCAACAGCACTCGAGGGGCGCCGACAATCGCAGCTCAATCACCCGTTTACAAGGAGGGGGAAAAGTGGGAAGGAAACATGCCGTCTTCCGTCGCATGCATGGCACCGGGAGTAAGGGACGGAAGTGGGCAGGGGAGGTTTAATCCGGCAGCAACTGCGCATTGTGCAGCCGTGGCACGCCTTGTCTTCAAGATGATCCGCGTTGGGGGCTGAGTCGATGGTGGCCCATACCTTTGTGCGTGTTGTGTTCTCGCCGCTCAGTTTGCATTGAAGCGAATGTTTGCAAGTTTATGCGGCCAATAAAATTACAGTAAAAGCTCGTTAATTCGAACTTCAGTAATTCGAATTTCGGGATAATTCGAACCGTACTACTTGGTCCGGCCTAGCTCCATAGAAGTCCGTGTATAAAAAAGCCCGTTAATTCGAACGTGAGTTGGTTCTGCCACGGTTAATTCGAACTATGCGCCGCCGCGCCTGGGCGGCGTGCCGCCTGGCACATGGCCAGAGCAGGCCTTGTCGCGAGGCTGCAGCAGCCGAGTTGCCTCCAAAATGGGGAGAGAAGGAAAAAGCGGGTAAAACCGGTGCCAGCACCCGGCGCAGAAGCTGGAGGGCAAGGGGTGACAGCTGTGGCAACAGCTACGCCCTCTCTCTACCTCCGAGAACTGCGGTTTCCGGTTTTGAGCCGCCGATCTCAGAGGCCTAAGAATCTTGTCGTATAGCTGCAGTTGTTAACCGATGGATGGCGCAACCAGCACAAAAAAAAAAAAACAGAGAATCCAGTACATCGCAGCGCCGCTAGCGCTCGAGAATTGAACGAATAGGAGGAGCCTTCGTCAACGTCTTTGTCCTGAACTCGCGGTGGTCTCGGCCGCTTTCGGCAGCCTCGAGTTTTCTGGTTTTCGGCGCGCTTACGACCTTTGTTGTGCGGATCGCTTGAAAAGTTAGGCCTCGGTGGTGTGCTTCGCCGTGCTGACGTGCGGTTTCAGAATGGCGTGCGCCCGCGTCACTAGCGTCACCGCTCCCGTGTCGGACGTTCTGAAAGACGTTTCCTTTGCCGACTACGTAGACGTGGATGCGAGCGCAGTTGTCTGTGGTGTGACCACAGACGAGGACATCATTTCCCAAGTTAAAAACATAGAGCCTGTCGCTGCCAGTGACGACGACGAGGAAGACGACGAGGCACCGGTGCGGCCCTCCGCTGCGGAAGTCATGGCCGGACTTAATGCCGCCCGCCTGTTCTTCAGTTTTGAAGAAAGCGAAGAGGAAGCCTTCCGCAACATTCGCTCTTTAGAGCAGAAAGTGCTTGCTGTTGCCTTCAAAGAAAAAAAGCAGACCACAATTACGGATTTTTTCAAACATTAAATTGAACTGGCGCCATGCCCTGCTGCTTCCTGGTCGCGGTGTCCTGTTTTTCTTCATTGCTTTCGTTAGTTCGAACTTCGTTTAATTCGAACTGAGATGGCGTCCCCTTGTGGTTCGAATTAACGAGCTTTTACTGTACTATCCTTACTTCGTGCAGCTGTCTACACATTTGCTATCACAATCAATGGTTCGCATTTCGGCCAAAACGGACTGCTCTGTAGTGGTAGCCACGGAAAAAAAAGATTACTCAAAATTTTACCCCACATAATAAACGCACCTCCCAACTTTACACATATTTTTCTGGAAAAGAAGGGCCCTCATTGTGCGAGTAAATATGTTATTTACACAGCACTGATTTAACACTTCGACTAATTCGGCATGACTTAGCATATTAAAATTTGTTTAACACATAAATGTATAGCCAATTCAAAAGTATGGTTGAGACCAAATATGCTGCAGACTGTCTCTGTGTAAAAAGAAACTCGTGAAAACATCAGTGAGGTGCTGTTTACTCACCGGCGGCTTTGGAAGCTTAGATTTGAGATACTCATACTTCCTTTTATAATCCCTTGAATACGGCACAGCCTGTTAAAGAAAAAGTAAACAAAAACTGCATTAAACCAATATTTCAAACATCGAGGCACCGCCCAATATGAGCTTTTGCAGATAGTTTAAGACTTGATATGCATTTGCTTGGCATAAAAAAGTTGGTTATCAGTACAGAAAATGAAGAGCAATGTTTTCTTTGATGATTCTCACACTCAAACAATGGCTTTGATAAGAGTGTGATTGATCAAATGAATTTAAGAGTATTTTAGCATGTCAAGGTTACGTTTGTACAAAAAAGATTATCAAAACTCACTAGGTCGTGTTTTTAGTTCCTTTAGAATGCGATGTAACCCTTATTTAAGGATAAACCAGTGACTCACGCTATGCAAACATTGTTCACATCTCCTGAAACCACGAAGAACTTCTGCAGAAATTTCAAATTTTTATTTCGTTTCTACTATATCTTTTATGTCTTATGAAAAGTTCATTTATGTTAAGACTAACAGACCTGTAATTTTCTCATCCAGTTTAAAATTCCTGTTTAGAGTCCCCTTAACAATAGTACATGCCTCATATTAAATGCTTCATAAACTGGCTATTTGAAGCAATGGCAAATGAAACAATATTTTTGCAAACTGCACAAACGCAATTTTGCACGCAAGAACATTCAATGGATCAGTATGGAAGGCCACACAAAAAAAGAAGAGAAGAGGAAGGTGCATTTCATCTCACCCACAGTTTTAAACAAATGGCTGAATTATCATCAAACAGCAGTTTCATGCAGTACTTACGGGACCAGCAACGTTGGGATTGTTGAAGCGAGGGTCTTCCCACTGTGTTATCCTTGCAGCTACACAAGCAAACAGAAGGAAGACTGTCAGTTTATTTGTCAAAATGAGGTGGTGAAGCTTCTATCAGTGTATAGAGTTACTGACACAGAGTTACTACAACAAGATCAAAATGACTCTTGGCGTGATGCACACAATTCCTGCATAATCTCCACATTACATTCCATGCACAAATCTAGGTATTCTAACTATGAAGGTGCGATGGCTAACATACAATAAGATTCAGAAGTTATAAATTGGTTTCACAATAACTTGATTAATGTAAATGGCTGTAAGACAAAGCTCGTATGTTTTCATAATCCTTTAAACAGATTTGTACCAATGTTTACATTTATTCTACACATGCCTAATTGAAATGATTGTGCCTGTATTTAACCTTTATTGCCCGTCAAGCACATGGTCATTTTTTTATGCTGGTACACTCTGGAACACTCATATGTAACATGTTTGCCTTGAAATTAGGAAAATGGCCTGTCTGTTGTACTCCATCAAGTCACTGCGTCTGCTACAAATACAAAGACTGATAGCACATTGACATACAGTGGGCTGCAGTTTTGTATCTCTTGCTAACGTTAAAATTTGTTATATGGCTTACACAAGAATCATGACCAGGGTGTATTTTCATACCTGAAGAAGCCTAACTTAATTCTGAACCACCCCTCGGGCTCGGCGAAAAAACATAGTCTCCGGATAGCATACACTGCTGTGAACATCTCGGCCAAGTTTTGCTGTAGTATGTGGCGCGTGAAGCTTGCAAGCAGAATGCAAAGTCACCTTTTTCTCAAACGCTCTCTTTTCAACAGAAGCTACTCCTCATTCCCTTCCGTACGCTTTATTTCGTAATAAAACGGATTACCATCAATGGCTGCTATTGGCCAATAGCTGACGTCAATCAAAAAAGGTATTTGGATCAGTGCGCTATTGGCCAATAGCTGACGTCAATCAAAAAAGGTATTTGGATCAGTGCGCTTATTCCTACTGCTACTGTGTATATTTATTCAGGAAGTTCAATAAACAGGCTGAAGTGAAAATTTGCTTTCGAATTTCTATAATAATAACATACTTTCGGATGAAGCCAACTATGATCTGCTCACGTACCCTCGGCCGCGGTCGCCCGCATGGGTATTAAACTTTAGCCACCCTGCTTATCGCTGTTGTAGCCGATGGGTCTCGCTAATTTCAACTAGTTTTGAATGCTCAACTAGCCTCGAACCCCGTGAAACTTAAGGTTAGACCACATGCATGCTTGCCAGCGCATGCTCACTCCTAGCCGCTCCTGGTTAGATGCCTTTGCAGACTAATAGATAGCGCTTCAAAAATGCACAAGTTTGATGTGGCTACTATCCGCCGTTCAAGCTGGTAAAGGACAAAGCTGGTCTGCACACATGTAGCATGGTCAGGCTGTAACATGCAAGTGCAAGTGCACCCTTAAGCCCTGTCATGCACAAAGCAGATGCTGCACATATGCACTACAGTTACATGTAGCTGCAGTCTTCTACGTAGCACAGATACCATGGCCACCACGATGAGCCACCAAGAGTCTACTGGCTAAGCACACTGTGCCTCACTGAGGACAACCTTGTTTGGCTTACATTTGACTACGGTTGGTGTGTCGTAAGCACCAAAATTGGAAGCAGTGGTGTCTGGTTAACATTCAAAAGCAAATTTGAACTGCATGCCACGGTGACATTTATAAGGTCTGGAGCACAGTAGGCGTGCCCCACTCAGCCTAGCCTTCGTAGTGCAAGGCATTGCAGAAGGAACGGGGGCACAGAGAGGAGGGTGTTTGACAATAACTCATTTCTGCTGAATGCATGGAAGTACTTTTTACGGCAAAGTATTTCCGAAATAGACTACTTTAATTTCAAATGCATTTCTTCTTTTTGATAAAAAGTGGTTCGGAGCCTCTTTAAGGAAATGACTATGTCGAAGTACACCTCCTAAGCAAAAGAGTTTTGCCTTGCTTGTTCCTCGTACACACAACCAGTGCGGGAAGTGTATTCACAAATTTTACATTTCACTCCTTTTTAATAACGTGCCTGAAGATGTTCGCCTTGAATGGCCGCAAAGCTGTGAAAAATGAACTTTTCTGACATTTATTGTACCGTTAAAACCATAAAAAGCCACATATAATATGGACTGAAATAAAACACAAGGAGAAATTTAAGTGTAGCGATAAATGAAAAAGTTTCATCCACGTATAATATCTGTGAGGCAAACTCAGCGAAAACATCTCTTTACATCAACTTCGAGCTTCAAATGTCGTTGTCTTCGGTTGCGCTGCCTTTGGACAGTTCCATGTCTGAGAACTCTTCCCCTGGATAGTCATCTTCTGTACCATAGAGCGCATTTGAAATATGTACCACACTTCATAAAAATGTGACACACAAGGTCCTCCAGAACGCCATGTCAGCATGTTATGGCGGCCAAACCCCCCGCCGTCTCTAGATGCCACCTCCTGTACGCTAGAAGACTATAGGTTTATTCTATTCAGAAAGAGGTGCACAGCACCACAAATGAAAAAGTGCAGAGAGTGCCAGTTACGGTGTGCCGTGCTGCGCCCACTCATTGCAAGGTTCAAGGGTGCACAGCACCATGGCGGCACCTTGCCTTGCGCCACATTCAATCGAGCACGGGGGTTCAGGGTGCACCGCTGCACCTCGGGGAACCAAAGGCATATGTGCAGAAGGTGCAGAGAAACTTGGCTGAATCAAATAGACCTTATGAGAATGATGGCAACTATGCAGCAATAATGAAACCAATGTTTCGGAAGCTAACAATGGGAAAAAATTCTTGTATTATGTGTGGGTTATTACAGTATTTAAACCTGTCATTATTCTACTTTCCTTGAGTATGTTCTGATGTCTCCAGCTGCCAGTTACTGCCCCTCAAGCCCTTGCTCAGCTTTGGCAGGATCCCTTGTGTATATTGATATTGTAATATAATAAACATTATTATTATTATTATTATTATTATTATTATTATTATTATTATTATTATTATTATTATTATTATATAGAGCCAGAACAAGTTGGGAAAAAAAGCAATAAGTAACATGTAGCTCATATAACGTTTATATATTTTTATATATTCAAGATATATTTTTTTCTTCTTTTACTTAACACAGCCTGATTAACACTAATCTCATTATGTGAACACCTCTAGTTTTTTCAAAAGTACTAGTATGAAGAGCAATGCAACACCTTGCAAAGCCTTTGCTAAAGAATCGTTTAATTTGATCCCGGCCGAAATTCCTGGCTAGCACCCGTGCCTTTCTATGGACCCAAACTTCATTATTTCCATCCTTAAATTGGTCTTTGTCAGATAATTCAGATTTGACTAGTCAGCAAACACATGCCTGACTTCTATGGTGACCCCAACAGTGACCCCATTAATGGCAGCGTCTGTATTGGCGAAGCTTAGGGAACAGTGAATGCTTTGAAGACTTCATCTCCCATTAAACATGCCTATTTTCGGCTTGCCTTAGGAAGGTTTTCAAGCAATCAACATAGATCACCTTGCTTCACAAACCTTGCTTCAATAGATCACCAGTCTGATTACGGCATTTACCAGATTCTAACAAGCACCTTTTCTTTTTTCAAAAACATTTGGCTGAAAATTTCCTGCAAGGTGCAGTCTGACAGGATACCAAAACCACCTTTGTGGCGTTCGTATGCTTTACTACCTAAAGTGTGAGAAACGTGGTGCAGTTTTGCACGCAACCCATCTAAACTATTCGCACCAACAGCCACACCTGAAAGACTCCCAACACCTTCCGACAGCATGCAGTGTCAGATCGCACACCGCATGCACGACCAACTCGCTAGATGTAGTCGCACTAGGTTGCATGACTGCCGCATTAGTCGGGCGGCCGCAACCAATGACTGCTCCACTAGCACATACATCATGGCCGTGTAGCAGACCCAGCAGGACGAGGCCTGCAAGTAAATTCCTCGCCACTCTGATCACCCCGGTGCTCTCTTTTCCTTCCTGGTCGAGACGTTTGTCTCTTTTGTCACTGATGGCAGCACAACTCAGCTACAATTTGTTTCCGACAGAAGAAAAAAAAACTAAC
This sequence comes from Dermacentor variabilis, assembly GCF_050947875.1. Classification (NCBI taxonomy): domain Eukaryota; kingdom Metazoa; phylum Arthropoda; class Arachnida; order Ixodida; family Ixodidae; genus Dermacentor; species Dermacentor variabilis. The sequence continues at coordinate 52,953,902 of NC_134569.1, read as the reverse complement.
ACAAAATAATTAACAGCATAAAGTGACCTTAAATGTGTGCCTGTTATATATCGTTGCACAACACAGTAAATTGTTCACATGATTTCGACGTGCACATGCGGTCAGCACAGCCACCGCAACTATTCTTTATGTGAAGCAGCTCGCCAAGCTGGCAGTTTTCTTATCACTACCAAGATATTTGAGAGAACTAATTGTATTTTCACCTAAGAGCGACATAAGTGTGCAGACATTGATTGTGTTGACTATAGGTGCTTTATTATGAGCTGTGGATGGATTGCAAGGGGTGTCAGCCCTGTATCTGAAGGCCAGCAAGCCACACCTACCGTCTCACGGCAATCGCCCACTTTTGCTCGTTCGCTACTGCCAGCATCGATAAAATCAAATGTATTGTAATTTAAGTGTAACATAATTGTGCACCACGTTATGATGACTATTATTATTATTATTATTAGGCACTTTATTATGAGCTGCATGCAGTCATGTTGCAAGCACCACCCTAAACTAGGCCTAGCAAACTAGGCCTTCCAGAATAGCCATCGGCAGCTGTCAACGAAGCCAGCAATGTGGACAGCCTTGCAGAAGATTTACTGCTCTCATAGACGTGTTTCTATTGGAATCGCTTGTATAAAATGATAGAGCTGTGCAAAAGCATTTGTTTTCACTTTTTTGCGAAGTTACAAAGTATTCTGAGCGTCCATGCAAGGGCGACAATTCTGTGCGGAGCTTTGCACAGCGAAGCCCGCTCGTATCCTGTATTCCAAATCGTAGAATGCGGCAAGTCACACTCCAGCATGCCGTATGACGGATCACACGCAAAATCACACCATTTGTCTCCCGCTTAACATGGATGTATTGCGCCCTAGCTGACTTTCAAAAACCATGTGGCAAAGCAAACATGAGGAAACCAGCTGGCATTGTGCAACCCATATTAGTATCTTGCCCATTTTTCTTGCTCATAAATCAGGTGCGCATTGTATTTCTACTTGTTTGGGAGCTTTAGTGTCATTTCTATGTTAGTCTCCTGCTTTGGACACATAGAAAGCGGGCGCACATTTGATACGATAGCATGCTAGAATCAAGGAAAATACTGCCAAATGAATGAGCTGTGTGTTTTGACGCTGTTTTTCTGCGTTTTGTTGAATTTGGCCCACAGTATAATTCAATCTGTTTCACCACTCCCATCAGGATCGAACTAACAGAAGTTGACTGTATAGCTAAGTGTACAAACAGTGCCTGGTTTGAGGTTCTGAGCACATCAGAAGACAACAGCAAAGATGGACAGCACTTACTGTGATCAATGAAGAAAATTCGGCCATCTGTGTGAATACGCTCTTCCCAGCCATCCTGCATTTGAAAATGGCAGTGCGCTTACAACTTGCTTTTTTCTGGCTTAACAGTGCCAGATAAGACAATTACACCATTTGGGCTGGACTACTTAAGCAGGAATCTGTTACTGACATGACAAATCAATTAGTGAATTAACAAAATGTAATTAACACTCTAAACTAATTAGATTAGGGCATGTCTTGCATGTGCAGAATTGAAGTTGGGAGAATTAAGATCAGCTGAAATACAGAGTTTTCGAAATGATCACAAAATTGCATTGGCATTCCACATAGCAACTCCTAAAAATTGGCTTATACAAGTTTTGCAAGGCACAAAGGTTCATAGTAAAAATGTCTTTGTGCATTCTGTCGACAATGTTATTATAGGCACTCAACTATTATTAAGTTGGGGAACCTATGTGAATGCACGCATAATTGATAATAATTTGCACAGTATATCTGCGACTACAAATAAAAGGTTAATGTGTCAACTTCTCTTAAACAACATTTAGTGAATTAAAAGCGTACCATAGGGAGGCAAAGCTATATTTAGTGCTTGAAAGAATGGAAAAAGAAACAGATTCAGGCATTTCCAAAATGTAAGAACTGTAAACCAATAAGAAAACAGACTAAACAAGATTGCACAATTCGTTATTACATTGCTGCAAATATGCCACGTTTTCTTTGGATAATACACATTTTCTCCCCTAATGTTCCAGAGAAAAATCTTTCCTGTCGAAACTCGTGCATGCACCACAACCACTCACAGGGAGCGGTCCCAAGTCATCCATGGTGTTTTGCTGGCTTCCAGGAAGGCTGCCATGCCGGGGTAAGTCGCTTGGTTTTCCAGTCCTGGGATCCACCTAACATGTAAAAAGCAAGCAAAAAAAGAAGGAAAAAAAGACCTACTCAACATTGCAGGGTCTCAAACATGCCCATGGGACAAAGGAATGACAACACAGCAGTGCAGACAATCACAAGGGCATTTATTGTGCCCTTTATACACCAATCTAGCCAGTCAAATGATTACTCGTAGAACATGCCAATGGGCGCACGACAAATTGAGGAAGTCCGTCTCACCGCGACTGGATAGTGAGTGAATACGTTAAGTCTCATGCAGGACAACACCTAATTGTTCATGTATAGGGTCATGCAAACAGTGGCACATTCAAACAATTGTGCTCATCCATTCCAGTGTCCTGCTCCTAAGCCTTTCCCAGGATGGTCCTGCGAATGGCCAGCGGGCACACTAAATGTCCACGCAGCTGGCCGATCCCAAGCCGAAGAGAAACGGAGAGGAACCCTTTTGCGTCCAAGTAACGCCGGCGTTAGGCGACATTAGCAGCGGAACACTCGTGCGCTCTCTTGTACTAATGCGCAACCATATCGAGCACTGGCAGTGCCTAGCTATGCAGGAAGGCTGGATTACGGGAGATGTTAGAGCCATGTGGAGAAAACAACATCACAGGATGCGTAAAAGTTGAGCGTCCCCGTAATTACTTTGTTTAGTGCAAAACAATGGACACAAGAAAGTTGACAGGACATTATGGATTTGCACCAACTAGCCCGCCCCCACATTGTGTTGAACGTCCCCACCACATGCTACCACTATATTCCTAGTCCATTCTCCCTACTGCTTCTTGAAGTGAACTGTTTTCCTGGATTCAGCTCCCACATTTGTCTTTTGAACAAAATCAAGCAAACTATACCAGTGTTTTTCAATACACTTACCTTTGAATGAAGCCCTCCAAATGCACATTTACCGCCACTGGTGTGACTTACTTCGAGCATGTGTTAAATGTAACCAAGGAAGAACAGATGAGGGAGAAACCCTGAACGCAGTGTTTGTGTAAATCCCCTCTCACACAGGTAAATTTAGTGTCCCTTTGATTGAGTGCGCTTCACCATTAGTGTCATTCGCAGGCTGTCACACTTGCTGCAGAACACACTCAGCAGTGAGCGTGCTCGGCCAACTCACTTTGCTGCATTGAAGTGTGTAGTCTTGGTAGCAGTGCCTAAAAGATACATAAACTAATATTGAAAGCAGATTTGATTCATTAGTTATATTGAACTACATTTTTCGTGATTGGAAATGTTATAAGCTAATAAAGTGTGCTATGTATACTGTAGATGACGCTAATGTAATCCTCTCGATCTCGGGCAGTTCATGTGCAATGGCCGTGCAGTTGTTTATGCGTGCATATGCCTGTGCTGCCATCCTTATTGTGCAGTCGCCATCATTTGTTCCAAATGTATTGGATGGAATAGAGCATCAATGCCGCTTCCCGCCACTTAGGAAGGCGAGATGTTTGTCGTCGCGGTACAAATGCCGTATAGACATTCTAGAGGTGTAAACTTTCGTACAGCACGTGTAAAGGTGGAACACAGCCCTAGCTCAGCTGATGGATAAATCAAATGGAGCATGATAGTGTGTTCATTTAACTTCTTGGTCATTTACAGCCAAGCTGACTGAACCAAGCTGACATCTTTCACAGACGCACTCTTAAATATACAAAGCTGACTATATTGTCTTAGCGGATCAAAAGTGAGTGGAGTCTCAGAGCGGCCCATAAGCAACAAATGAGTGCTGCAATAATGCATTCCAAATGCTCGCTGTCTATTCTTGTACCATCTGCAACGAAATCTGTCATTTTTTCTCTGCTCACCTTGGATGCAATGCTCTCTTGTCCTGGCTCATGATGATCGAAAATGTTATTGCAATTGCAATGAATTCCTTCATTTGTAATAAAACTTATTCTAAATGGTGTTTTTAACAATGACACGCTGCTATATTGAAAACCATGCTTAAGGGGGGACTTGGCTTCCAAATCAACTTTGTTATGATTTTGATAAAAATTGGCAGAGGTAGTGGTAATGTTTCTGTGATGTTACCATAGAAATCTTCAGTTATATCTCAACAATTTCCTCATTTACAAGTTTTTTTTTTCCTTTTCGGCATGTCCCTAGCCTGAGCAACTTACAAAATGTGATAGAAGTCTCATTCAAAGCACTGTGCATTCCAAAATTAATGTTTAAGGGCGTTACATTTGAAAAAATGTTTGTTTATGCACGTGATTCTTTTTGTTCTCATGTTTTTTAAGGTGACTGTGCACCAGGCATCTATACTGTGAACTAGTTGAATCATTCATTCAGAAAGTCACACTAGAAAAGGAAGAATATCATAAGTGTCACACCCTGAACTGCACTTCAAATAACATCGCAAGAAGACGGAATTTAAATATAGACCTAGCAGCTACCAGCGGGGCAAGTTGAACAGGAGGCAAGAAGTACAGTTTTGAGATAATGGCTTTCAAAGTTGTACCCTAGATTTTCAGTTATCAAAAGGCACCAGGGCTGTAGTCATTGATGTGTCATCAAATGTGGGGCTTCTGGAGTGTTTTGCCTTAAGTTTAAAGGGCTTTGCTTGCCTTTCTTGCCCTCCCCCCCCCCCCCCCAAACACCTTTCTCCACTGCTCTGTGAAGAGCATGTTGGCCAGGTTGCAGACCAAATGTTGCACAATACCACACTAAAGCTCAGTGGGTCCCAGGATTGTATTTGCATACTGCATTGGCGACAGCTGTCTCTAGTGGAGCAGGGAGGTTTACCCCTTAGCGTCACTCACATGTCTCTGTCGCATTCAATGGTGCATTTTTTGTCTTTTGTGGCAATGACCAGATGGCTAAACGAAGCCTTTCAGCAGCATATTGAATTTTGTTTCCTAGGCAATGGCTGAGGAGCTAGGTGCACATTAGAGAGGCACTGGCACACAGGTAGCAATGCAGCTGAAACATTCATGCCTTGCAAGCCAGCATTTAATTTGGGGTTTACCGCGTTTCTGCAGCCTAATGTTTACACCAGCTACCATATTCTGAGAACATTGTATTGTACAAATTTTTCCTCCTTCAAACTTTGTAAGGGCCTAGAGAGCTTAGAGAATGCAGTGGAAGGTTTGTTGAACATTGTGAATGTAGCTAAATGTGACAATCTTGATCACACTTACTGCCCCCACTAACATGCACTTTTCATTTTTCTTGGCACTTTCACATCAGACACACACGTTGGGTGTAAACGAATTGAAATAAGCCAAAATAGCAAGAAAGACTTGACCAGCACTGTAGCTCAAAAAACTGTGACCAAGAAAAAAAAATAGAAGCCTGACTAATGCGCGATGAGCTTGGTCGCGGAGCCTGAGGTGCCAATTTGCAAAATGCTTAACCATGGGTTCGAGGAGTCCCGCAGGATGGGCTCGATCGCCGAGTCCAAGAGGCCAACATGCGAAATGCTTAGCAGCAGATACGAGGAGTCACATAGGATATGCTCCATCACCGAATGTGAGGGGTCACTGTGCGAAATGCTTAGCCACAAATACAAGAAGTCCGCACACAATGTGCTCGATCGCCAAATCCGAGCGGCTGATGTGCGACATGCCTAGTTGATGATACGAGGAGTCCATGCATGATGTGCTCGATTGCCAAGTCCGAGGGTCCATGGGCATCCTGAATTGTTTGGCTGTCCCTCTGGAATTTCACGACATTTTTTTATGCACTAGCAAAAAGCTACACAACTTGATTAGCACACTCACATCCCGCATATCCATATGAAATGCCCTTCGGGGTCGCGAGCCAACTTTGCACGTTACACACTATGACATACCTTGCCAGTCATGTCACAGCAGTGAAAGAAAGAGTGCCTGTGGTAGCTTTGGAACAATTCTGAGAAAAAAGTTTGACGTTTTCTTTTAAAGCAAAGCTTTCTTTACCTCTTCCTTCGACTTTTCTGCTGCTGTTTCCTTGCGTGCCGCATCAGGGGGTGGTTCAGAGCATGTATATGCATGGTAGGAGCATGGCAGAAAGGATAGGCGAAATGAGAAACTCATTTGGACCTTTCCATTGTGCGGTGGCATGTGCAAAATACCATCTGGAGCTCCATGGGTGTTGGCACATTATCCTCTTGACAGCTGTAATTATCACGACCCACCCTTAAATGCAGTGCAGAAACTGGAGCGCTTACCTTTTTACTAGCTGCAAGTCCAGAGGGGACATAGATAGGACTGTAGAGAGGAAGGGGGAGAGGAGGCAGAGAATGGGTAGAACTGACGCAGTTGCGAAACGAGTGAATAACAGCCTTGTCACTCTTGCAGTTCTCATTCAGGGGGAGAGGGCAGGAGAGGGAAAAGATGACGTGAGAAGGCAAGGAAACAGCCTCGTCAAGATCACAGTGGTCAAGATGTCGAGAGCTCGCGAGGTGCAAAGAGCAGATGATTCCCGACGAGCAGAGAGAGTGCTAGACCAATGACGAACCGTGTTGCTGTGACGTGGCAGGCGCGGTCAATGGGAGACTCCAGAATATTAGCTTTTTGTGCACTTGTTTTTGTATGGATGAGATATCTGAAGCAGTATACTTGAATATGGAGAAATGTGCTTTCCGACAAGACCAGGATGGCGGTGCGCAGTTGCGCCATTCCAGAGGTCTTGTGGCTTGAAAAATGCTCTTATTTCGTGATTACCGCATTCTAAATCTGGTACAGTGCAACATAGAAAGGAAGACACAAGCCGAGCCGGCCAGTTGAAAGAACAGCGCTCTGGCTGCCTCCGCTTGTTTCTTCCTTTCTATGTTGTGCTGCACCAGTTTTAGAATGTGATACCAACTCGCCCAATCCTCAACCCTAGTGATTACTACAAAATTTTTTGCCCCCTTGGCTGCTGCAACAAATTCTTTAGAGCACTTCTATGTGGTTTTCGATGATAACACTTCGGAATCAGGTAGGAAAATAGTTATAGAAAATGAAAATGTGAATTAAAAAAAAAATTCTTTTGCCATTTCTTGCTATGTAAAAGCCATGTCCCCCTTTTGTTTTACTGCATGTAAAACTGTATTCAATGCAGTAAAACTCATTGAATATCAGTGTCCTTCCTGTCCTGTTGCCTTTTTTTTGTTCTTCTACGTACTTCCTTTTTCTTTAAAGCACTGAAGAAGGTTTCAGGTTTCGCTATGCTCATCTGTCTAAACTCACCCAGGTGGTGGTCTTGGTGTTGTGGTCAATGAAGAACAAGCGCCCATTGGGAGCCACTTGCAGGGACCAGCCAGCTGGCAAACCCTCGGGACTCGGCTGAGGCGCTGACGTAAGCTGGGGCCGCACGCTGGCCTCCATGGGCTGCAGGCAGACGTTGCATAACAGATGTCATACTTCACCTTTCACAGGAGACTGATGTCTGGACTTAGTAGTTATGAAACCAAGAGCTGTCCATCGATTCACAGTTCACAAAGTTTGAGAAGCAACTTTAAAGGGACACTAAAGGCGAATACTAAGTCGACGTGGACTGTTTAAATACCATTCTAGAAACCTCGCAACTTTTGTTTCATGACAAGAAAGGACTTAGTTTATGAGAAATTAGAAAATTGCATCTGAAGAGTCCGAATACCATTTTACGAAATTCAAATCTTCCACCATCCAACTGAGGAAGTGGCAACGTTGCATGCACCATCACCATCCTTTGCTGCCGTCTGTGAGTAAAATGATGCCCGACAGACGGCAGTACAGAGCCAAAACAGAGTGGTGGATTCGCCGCTGCAGTTGCTTTTTGGTCAAGTGGTGTAGACCGTTCAGGCATCCCACGACATCATGTGGAAGTTGAATTCTCTGCTACTTGCAGTTTGTGCGAGTTTCGTGAGCCAGCAAAACCAGTGCAGCACCATGCGATAATGAAACTACTGAAACGCGAAAGCGTGGGTGGCGCGGCGTCGAGTGAAAATGACGTCAAGGGTAATTTCAATGAGTTCCTTTTTTCTAAAAATGAAATAGAATTGGACAAGTAGCATTTTCTTTCGTCTTGTAGTACAATACAAGAATGTTTTTCGTGACGTATGGTTCAGTACCGGTGACAGAATTTAACTGAGGAGTGCTTTCGTCATCGAAAGAGTACTTGAATGTCCCGAGGGAGTCTCTAATCATGTCCTGCATTTACCTCAATTTCCTGATTATTAAGGCTCTGTTCGAGATAATATTGACGCCTCAGAGATTCTCAAGCATTAATTTATCACTATAGCTTGACTTAATATTTGCCTTTAGTGTCCCTTTAAAGCTTCAAAGGTACACTAAAGATAAACATTAGGTCTAGCTAAAGTGGGAGCTAACTAGCATTGCAAACAGTCAAAAGTATCACTTAAGCCGAGAGCAGTTAATTTATTTTTCAAGATGAAGTAAATGTCTCCCTTTAATGTTCCTTAAGGCACTTATCTACATCACAAGTCCACAGCACAAGAAACTGACATGCAAAAGAACGAGGGCCCTCGTCAACAGCGTGCTTTGCCATTTTTTCTGCCATTTGTTTAATTCGATCGTCAGTCCCGTCAGGGTCGCATTAACGAAAAGCGGCTGTACCTTCATACAGCACATGGGTAAAATGTTCGTAATTTTACACAAGAAGTGGTGCTAGAATACTAAATGCCAACATAAAACAACACAGGTAACATACCAAGGTAAACCGGCGCTGTGAGTTTGCGCCAGGAGGCAGAGTTCCATTCTGCTGTGCGATAGTCTCCACAACGCTGCCCCTCTGCACAGGTGGTGGCGCCGCCTGCCGCAAAACATCCAAAGTGACAGCATCAGCCAACCATGCTTTCTTTGAAACTTGTCTGGAACACTGTGTGGTGTTGTGTGTGTACGATCTAATCTAATTGCATTACATTGTCTGGGCTGCTTTGGAGCACTGCTTTTTGGCATAATGTAGGGCTGCACCCACATTTGTAGCTGATGTTCTTCCTTTGTTCATTTTGTCACTATTCCAAGCTTTTTGTATCACTCCAATAACCGTTCTCATTCTTTGTGTAACCTTTATTAGACTATCACATTTTTATTCTTGCTCAGTCTTTTACTATTACGGGTGAGATTTGACATGCTCATTTCCACCAATATGTTTATTCCATAAAGATTCATAGTAGTAAAATCAACGACCGATCTTTCAAATGCCAGATTTTTCAGGCAACCCCAATAATTCGGATGCCTTCGCGACACCGCCAAGCCCCCCATAGAGCCAATGTATACGATAGTCTGAAATTTCAGACACCTAAAACCTTGCTGTCTCATTTGCCAGAATTTTTTTCCATGAACGCAGGTCCGAAACGATATTAATCGAAGCCATTACCATCGCCACTTTGATTATCTCGCAGCTGTAGCCACCATCGTGGCAAAGCTAGGCCTAGCCACTTCGATGTTCGCTACCAGGCTTCCTGCTGTTCAGTGTCGTATTTTCATTGAAAGAATTTGCCGCTGTCAGTAATAGTGCCAACTCCACCTTTGTCATCCTCACTGATGGCTTCAAAGTGCGAAAAACATGCAAAAATTAAATGTTGCATAGACGGTTGCCAAAAGTCAGCTTCGCCGCAACACCGTGAAGCTGACTGCGCAATGAAGCATACGCAGTGTACTGCTGTGAAGCATACCAATAGTGGGAAGAGGCAACAGTCACGGGACATAGTATGTACTCCTTAATTACACACGTGTGCACCTGCCGTCTCCTGCCAAGAGTACAAACACTGATACACCTAATAAATGTAGTGGCAGGCCTTCAGAGTTATTTCGGACTTGCCTAATGCGATTTTAAGTTCTCCGAAAAATAGGACATTGACTGTACTATCAAGAATAATAGAGGATAACATGGCATTAGTGTTATGTATTTCATGCACTATGTTTTTCCTAGGAAAGCAAACTTAGATAAAATGTTTTATGAGGCACAGTTAGTGACACACTGTGCAATAAGTTATGAGCCACAGCAATATCAGCTCTCAGAGAATAGAGTGCGAGTGCCAAGGGTGGACTTAACTGCTTTCACAGGTACAGTAGTCATCGTCACCACCTTTCACTTATGCCTTCATGTTCGGTCAGTAGCACGTTTTTCAAATAAAGCATTTGGTCAATGTGAGGACACTGGACTCTGTTGCATGTTTATTTCCCCTCGTGGCTCTCACATCTCTTGGAATTTGACTTCCCTCCTGGAATGCTGGGCTCTCTTGCACCACCTGATGTTGTTTTCCCCTCATGGTTCTCACATCTCTGAATTTGACTTCCCCTGGTGGTACGTGCTTAGCACTGGCGGTTGGGTAACTGTACAAGATGGTGCATGATTTGCTGCTAACATGCTTTGACGGTGGAGATACCAGGGCCCACAAGAAAATAGCCTCCTTAGCTTTAGCTGTGGAGGTCGCCAACTGTTTCTCAAAAGTGCTAATAACCATAATTACAGAATTAATATTAATAATTAATAATTAATAACCAGAATTACAGAGAGAGCAGAAGGTGGACACATTTCACTTCTGGAGCAGTTGCTTTCAAGGGGAAAAAGAAGGGGTGGAAAACCAACCTGCGGCTCTTCTGTGTGATTAGGGGTAGCAGAGTGATCGGCTGTCTCATCAACGCTGATGTGGACCCTCCGCTGGAACTCCTGCGCCAGGTCTAGGTTCCGCTGGTGAGCAGCTGCGCCTTCTTCTATACCATCACTCCTGTGCATGCAATGCGTACACCAGCCAATAAATATGGTGCAAACCAATGTTTCTGAACAACTGTGAGGTATAGCAGCTGCAGTAATGCTTCACAAAGGCTAAAAGCAAACAGGACAGAATAGGTAGCAGTGTAATTTTTCTTTAACCGCTGCTTTACAAAACAAAAAGAAAGGGAGAGTGTGAAAAATGGGTGAAAAGAACTCAGAAACAAGATGAATCTGAATACATTAGTACTGTGTTTGATTGCTCGTTTAAGGAACTCTCGCTGTTTATGCAGTGAAGCTAAGTGTAGTATAAATGTCACTGATAGTAGTTAGTAAACGGAAGAGAAGTAATGATGCCTTGATGTCTTTACTTACATTTTGTGAAAAACATAAGTGACTTGCTAGTTTTGCTGCTGCCATTAATGCACAATAATTCGTTTTTGTCAGGTTCGGATTCACATGCACATCAGTTCATATTGTGTTAGCTGCTATACATCATTGTTCAAATCATCTGCGAGATGCCACTCATGCTATACCCGAAAATAGCAGTAATGGCTAATAATGGCTCTTCCTAAAGGCATCATAATGCATAGCGGTAAATGTAAGGGAGAGAGAGGGAAGTAAACCAGAGAAATCATAATGCAGCTGCAAACTATTGTAACTTTATTAACTACGCTGGCTTGTTTCACAGGTACAACACAGACAACTTCACGACTGTCAATCTTTTGAACATAAACATTTGTAAAAGCTCCAAGCACACAAAACACATACGGCGGAGGTGAGCAGTATGCATATTACCTTTTTTTTCTTTTTGTCCTGAGCACATGCCTTCTATGGAATAAATATGAATTGAATTGAATTTTAGGGCTTTACCATGCCGAAACTACAATTTTATTATGAGGCACGCTGTAGTGGGGGGCTCCAGGTTAATTCTGACCACCAGGGGATCTTCAACATATTCCCAATACACAGGAGATGGGCGTTTTTGCATTTCAGCCCCATCTAAATGCGGCCATGGCGGCTGGGATTTGATCCTGCTTAGCAGCGCAACACGTTAGCTGCTAAGCCATTGCAAGCAGGTGGAATAAATATGAACTTTATTAACAATCATTTAGCTTTAGATGCAGCATACGTGTAACGGCAAACTAGGAATCACAGAGACTGACAAACAACACATTGTTGTTTTAGTTCAGCAACTCTTTCAGCAATATTCCTGTAGAAGATTTTGCCTGCTTCAGGAACTTGTCGATATAAACTCGCTTGGAGCTAGTACCCTTCTGGTGTCCTTTCACCATCAAAAAACTTCCAATGGAGGGTTTGAAGATATGGGTGGAACTTTTTTGCAAACAGAGTTTGTTTATCGCATAACATAATGCAACACACCTTAAATCTTAAAGCGAGCCCAAATTCATAAACTCCATAAATAATTCAGGCATTCGCACACATGATTGGAAATGCACCAACAAACATTTATGTCACTTGCAGGTCCACCTATTAAGTTGACTGGCAAGCAACTTTAGTAACTTGTAAATTATTATATTAAAAATTCTTGCTCCCACCCCTTCTCAACCAGTGGATGTAATCCATCAGAAAAAAAAAAAGAGAGGGCAGATGGAGGAGGCAATGTCTCAGTGAACTATTTGAATAAAGCTATTCTGAGCATGCAAAATTACCTATAGTGACCAATAACTGAATCTGCATTTTGTATATCCATAAGAATTACATACTTCTGGAAGAAAGCACATATCGCCTGCTCATGCTCAGCCGCAGGCATCCATGTAAGAATTCAACTTTGGCCACATTGCTTATCAGTGTTGTAGTTCTTGGGTCTCGCATTTCTCTATTAGTGTTCAACACTCAAATAGCCTCGAACCACGGGAAGCTTAAGGTCAGACCACACGCATATTTGCCGGTGCATGCTCGCTTCTGGCTAGACGTCTTGGCAGACACCGCTTTGTATTGAGCTATTGACAGTGCTTCAAAATGCACAATTCAGATGTAGCTCCGTCAGTCAAGCTGGAGCAGGACAGAGCCGATGCACACCACTTAGCACGGCCAGACTGGAGCACATGAGCACAAATGCACACTCCAGCCCTGCCATGCACATACCAAACGTTACATATGTGCGGCAACCATGGGGTGCTGCGATAAGCACCCACTCGCTGAGCTCACTGTGGCTCACAGAGTCGGAGGCTATAACTGCGTTTAGCATTTGGCACGTCATAGGTGCCACAATTTGAAATAGTGGCGCTTATATGAAGCTCGAAAATCAAACATTAACTGCGCACCAAGGTAATCTTCACTAGGCAGCATTTTGTGGGCACGCCGCACACCGCCATCACAGTGCAAGACATTGAAGAAGGAGCAAGAGCACCACGAAGGGGATCAAAAGTGATCTTTGATCCCCTTGATCTTTGATCCACCAGTGTTTCAGGGCCTCTTCAAGAAAAAGCATGGCCACTGAGTACCCACCCCTGAATAGGACGCTCCCACTGCGTGGTGCGTGCCACATGGTTGACGTAATATATGCGTCCACAGGCATCTTCCCGCTCCTCCCAGCCAGGTGGCAGAGGTGATGGAGGTGCTTCACTGCCTGCAAACTCTGGACTGCTGCTGGTTCCGGCCCCCTGAGATGACGGCGGCCCACCATCTTCCGCATCCACCACCTCCCATCCCTGAGAGATAGATGCATTAAGGGTGTACACTGGCATAAAAATGTTCCGTACTACGGTTTTATTTTTTTGTCTTGGTATAAATGAAACACAACAGACTCCCTTAGGGTTAACTGTCCCCAGAAAGGACATTTAATAAAATTTTGTCTTAGGGCTAATATTTGGGGTTTTACGTGCCAAAACCACTTTCTGATTATGAGGCACGCCGTAGTGGAGGACTCCGGAAATTTTGACCACCTGGGGTTCTTTAACGTGCGCCTAAATCTAAGCACACGGGTGTTTTCGCATTTCGCCCCCATCGAAATGCGGCCGCCGTGGCCGGGATTCGATCCCGCGACCTCGTGCTCAGCAGCCCAACACCATAGCCACTGAGCAACCACGGCGGGTTTTGTCTTAGGGCTAACTTTAAAAGATCTTGAATATGTTTTGCTCTTGCAAGAACGGTGGCAGATTGCGCTTGTTTCCTGTTTTGTTTCGCTCTACAGCAATGTACTTACAAGAAGTTCAGTTTGTAATGCACTGTAGGTATGGCAAACAAAAACAGAGGCCCCTGAACTGTTTGACATATCAGAGGCTTTGTCTTACACAGCGTTTGTCATAAAAAAAGTCCACCCTATATCATACAATGATATGGCGACAAATACTGCAAGAATAAAATTGATTGAATGTTTACAGTTCCTAGAGAAGAAACATATGATGTCATAAAGAGGCAGTTTTCTTTTGTTACACTGTTTTATCTAGACCTTACATTCCTCGTTGCAGTGCCTTGGATTTCTATAATAATGCTCCATGACTACAGCACACCTCATAACTTCTACAATATGGCACAGATTTAGCAACCTAGAGCATAGCTTGTTAAACACACCTCATCTGTAGAACTCTGGTTTGCGTTCTCAGCTGCTTGCAGCTCCCCATCAGGCAGGTAGGCATGGTAGACCTGCAGGTGGCCTTTGACCCGGGACTTGGCGCTGCTGAATAAAAGGCAGCCTATCTCACAGGATTGCAGCAGCAGGTGTTAAATGTGCACTCCATCTTGCAAAGAATGCTGGGACTGATTGCTTATAGTGCAGACAACACATGGATGTGAAGAACATACAGACAACACATGTGCTTTCTTTGAACATTTTGACCATGTTGTCTGTTCTTTGCAGGTCATCTGCACTGCAGGAAAGCAGTTACATATTACCTGAAGTCTTAAATACAGTTGCACCACAATATAGTGAAGATGGTAAAATCAACAATTTCCTTCATTGTATCATAAATATTATTATATTTAAATTCAATCTTTTATGCAAATAAGTAGTGTTGCCGATGGATTTTTCTTACCTGAAAAGGTCCACAATATTTTCAAAATTATCCGGCTATCAGAAAAAGTAAATATGAGTAATAACAAAATTCACTTTGTTGAATCTAAGAGTCCTTGACGAAAGACACGGTTTAGTGCCCTTTTGACGATATCTGCACATCAGCAGTATGAAGTGAAGCCAGTCACTCTTTTGTGTCTACTCTGCCCCAGCAGCTGATAGTGTCACCCGCAGTGGGACAACATTAGCACGAAAAGCGCCAGCAGTAGGGAGCGAATGCTTTGTCTGCCTCTTGCTTCAGTGCATCTCCAAAACTCAAGCTTATGCAACCTCAAGTAGTAAACATACGGGGAGACAGCGCATATTGCCACAATGAGCCATGCTCCGAACAACTGGGATTCACTAAGACATTAGCAAGGATATGACAGAAGTATTACTGGCCCCGGCTTTTTTCTTCTGTGCAATGTTACGTGAAGACTTGCCACGATTGTCAGCACTGCAAGAAAGCACCCATTAAACCGGCTGGCTTTCTCCACCCTGTGGACCCTCCTCAAGCTTTCGTTCCAACAAATAGGAATGGATCTACTTGGCCCATTCACAGTGACCTCCTTGTGCAACAGATGGATAGTTGTCGTTACCAACTACTTAACCCGGTACGCTGAAACCGAAGCTATTCCGCAAGGAAACTCTTTTGAAGTTGCCAAGTTCTTTGTCTGCCACATCACCCTACGACATGGTGCGCCCTTTTGTTATCACTGATTGTGGTGCAGCATTCACAGCCGAACTTATGCAGGACATTCTCCAGCTGACACACAGCTCTCACAACAAGAGCACTGTGTGTCAAGCAAATTGGTTAATGGAACATGTCAACAGAATGCTGACTGATATGCTTTCCATGTAAAGTGATGTACAGCATAAGATGTGGGACAACATTTTGCCATATGTGACATTCACCTATAACACTGCTGTACAGGAGACCACAGAGGTTACACCGTTTGAACTTGTATACGGGCGCCACGTCACGTCAACACTTGATGCCATGCTACCTGTGGCTGATAATAGCCCAGCCAACAAACACGTAGAAGGGTTCATATAAAGAGCCGGAGAAGCACGCCAGCTTGCTCGCCATCGTATCCAGAGCCAACAGCGTATGGACACCCTTCAATATAACTAGGGTCCCCAACGCAACACCCATTACAATCCCAGAGACTGAGTGTGGGTCTGGTCACCCATCCGTCACTGGGGGCTCTCGGAAAAGTTGTGCCAGTATTTTAGTCCCTACAAGGTTACACGCTGCCTCAGTAACGTAACTCGGAAGTTGTCCCCTATAGTTCTGACCCTGTTTGCTCCATCCTCGTCCTCGCACTGAAGTTACGCATGTAGTGCACATAGGGCACATGAAGCCACGTTATGCGAGTATGCGAGTGTCCAAATTGCACCTCCGGAGCTCCCTTTCTTGCCGTCAACTCTGCCGAAAGAACTTTTTGACGCAACCAAAACAGTCCTTTTCACATGGGGGGCAGTTGAAAGAATGATGTGGGGCTTCCGCACTGCAGGAAGGTGCACGCAATGGTCGACACCATGAAAGACAAAGCGTGTTGGCTACACATTCTTCTTCTGGCCCGCTATTAAAGAGATAGCATCTATTTTGCCAGCCTCATTCTTTCAACATGATGCCCCATCATCTCAGTATGCCCACTCTTTGCACACACTGCAGATTACCTCTATAACAGGGCATGAGGGCTACGTATTGTATTGACAGCCATGTGCAGTCATGACCGCGCGAGAAAAGAAAAGGCATGCCAAACTGCCTGTCCCCTTCACGTTCACTTGATCGCATTACCATGAGCTTGCTCCACTTCCCCCCTTTTCCTTTGCTCGCGTGGAAAGACAGCGCTCATCAAATCATCATCCCTTTCAGCTCACTCTCATATACTTTCACTCGCACCCAAAGCATACAGCTTGCAGGGTGCAATAGGATCTTATCGCACTTGAACTTTATAGGGAATATGACACTGCTCCCCTTTCGGGGTCACCTTTGGTCTGGCAGCATGCAATCTGAGAGGTGCACATGTGCATTCACAAGCAACCACTTGCAATTCAACCCTTTGGCCATTGTCTCGGTATTCCTTCGTGGCAGGAGTGAAACTTGGTTATACTGAAATCATGTATAATCACACTTCGTTATACTGAAGTTCTAAATGCATGGTGTTCTATAGACAAGATGTTATAAGAAGGTAAAAACTTCGTTATATTGAAGTTTGTTACATAGAGTAACTGTATAATGTTGGGCATTGAAAGCATGCCTGTTAAGATAATTCCAGTTTTTCCGTCAAAGCAAAAGACAATTTTCACTGGGCAAATGTGAACTGCAACTGCATCAACATTCTGGTGAAATACTTGCCACATAGCTCACTTTTGTTTTGCCCACTTGAACATAATTTGTCCAATGGTATGCACTGTGCCCCAGTGGCTCCTGTAATGGTGTTCTGCACCAGCAATTACCTTGTCACTAAGCTAATGGAGATCCAAGTAAAAGTTGCGTACACAATCTCAAAGTGCTACCCACGCCTGAAGTACTTGCGTATAGCAGTCTACAAATAGTTCACACACATCAACTTCCTCTGGAAAGGAAGAATTGCTCAAATGAAGCAGCTTATGGTTCATTACAAACAGCCTTAACACAAGCCAAAGAAGAGATGAAGTTGAAACAAGGGCTATTGTCGGCTATGCTCTTCTTTCATGCTATGCTGCTACAGTCCTTTTCACGTACAGCCTAAATGTCACCGAGAAAGATTACTCTCTCAAAGATTTCTGACTACCTTCGTTCTGTGCATGTTTGCACATAGCTGCCACCATTTACTATTTTATCATAACGCACTCAATTTCCAGAGCCTCTTTATTACCGTCGTATAAACACTAATAACTTTACTATTTTTAATCTGTGTCCAGCCCAGGGAAAAACAGTGTTCATAAAAGACAAATACAGTCACCAATTGAATTTCAGAGCCCGATTTTTTTTGCACCTGCTTGAATGTTCAGTTATATCTGCAGCACCACCACACACTCCGTAGAATCAATGTAACAATGGCAAGCAATATTTTAGATACTGTTACATGAATATTTCAGGAATAAACTTTATGAATATTTCCATTTTTTTGTGGCACAGGTCATTCTAACAGCAATACAGAGAAGTGAGCCTGTTTACAGCCTCTCTACAGAACAAGGTTCATGAGTAATTTTAATAAACACTCGACGTCTTGAGCAAAACAATCACAAGTATTTTTTGGCTTCGACAGTAGTATTTTCTTCAAATTTTGATGATGGCACATCTATATAGAACAAATGCCCTCAAGTGAGAGGTAGTAAGGTTATTCATCCAATCCCTGAGACAGCAGTGGCTTAATCTGGCCATGAATAAGGTTAGATAAAGCTGCTGTTGAACACCATGAACCCCGTTCACACCTTTAACAAAGGCAGTACATACCCACAGTGAACACTCTGCAGAATTTTATGTGTGAGCACATTCATGCTCTTTACTACTTTCCCTCTTACACATCTTTGTCTTCATAAGCAAAGGCTTTGTATCACACTTTGTTTCTCATAAACAATACTCTATGTTGACGTCATTGGAGGCAACTGAAAAATCCAACGCTGGTAACCTAAGGCCAAATGCTGGTAACCTAAGGCCATCAGCTGCTAGTGACCAGGGACAGAACATAAAGAGAAGACAGGACGTAAAAAAAAAAGAAAAAGAAAGAAGCAATGAGGAATTCAGTGATCACAACTGCACTAAAATGACACTTTGTTTCATGCATTTCTATGAAAACGTTAAGTAAATTTAATATGAACCTCAGCACAAAAACAAACACTGTTGCCAATACTGTAAGGTCAGAAAGCGTTGCAACTTAACTTGTCACAGTCTGTTGGCTCACTGCTAGCTGTGCTACAGCAAGCTGCCATGAAATACACAGCAAAATTTTAGCTTAAGCAGCAAACTTTCATTTCCTGTTGCATCTTTACAGCAAGCAATAGATTGGTAAGCAAGAACTCAATGCATTCAGACTCCTTAGAGAAGTTTGTAAAGTGCCTTTAGAAAAACAAGCTACCCCAAAATTTTCAGTTGTAACCCTGCATCCTTTTAGAGTATGAGCAACAGACTCATGAATTCTTGTAATTTCAGTGAACCTTAGCCTCTCAACGGAATAACACAAAACTAAATTCAAGAAGATTCCTTGAAAAAGCTTCAAATTCAGCCCCCCCCTCCCCGGTAGACGTGTTCAGGGACAATCATGATGAAGAAAATGTGACAACTTAGCTGCAGCACTTGCTGCTTCTATAATAGGGCCATATTATGCATACCTCTTCGTTGCACCTCAACTGATTGCACGTCACCCTTTTTCACCAGCGAGTCACAGACCATGTTGGATTCCGTTAGATGCAAATTGGATTACAGTTGGCATTTTTGGTCACTTCCTTAATATGGCATTTTGCACAGGAGACAATAAACCAATACCCAGAAACCGATGTGTTAACTTTTTCCATTACAGTATTTAATGCCTGACAAATAGATGTTTCTCAATACAATACACCCAAAATTGTTGCCAGGGTAGAGGGTGTGTCATGGAGTGGCATTATTATTCGATGTGGTGAAGCACCAATCAACGGGCGCCAAAAGGTCATAGGAATAGGAACCGGCGAGCAAGACAGTTATTGCCAGCCACTCGGGTAAGCGGCTGAAGTAAGTCAAATGCTGGTTTAGAGATTATTTATTATTGTTGTCGGCACGACCGTGACGCCCCAATGGCTTTTTGCAGGAACCCTTATGTATTCTCTGCCCCCCGCATGCATTGAGAAGCTTGCTAAGAGGGCAGGAGTGCGAATACTCCGAAATATGTGGTGTCCCTGTGCAATCCTGTGTCCACGAATTGCTGACAGTATATGGGTGCTGACAGCGCCGTATGGCCGGCTGCCGTCGTTTCTCCTGTGTTTGTGAACGAACAATAGAGGCCTGCCACGCACTCAAGGGTGTGCGTGTGTGGTGCAATACAAGTGCGCAACCTCTAACAGCAGGGGGAATCACCCGTTCCCTCACCCCTAATTAAAAGGGGCACGGCCAAGGCCTTAGGAGGAGCCGGGATACAAGTGGGTGAACTTGATCGGATCATCACCAATATCTGCCGTTCCCCAACACAGGGAACTAGAAAAAGGAAAAGTTATTTAAACGCAGGTTTTAGACTGAGCTAATCACTCTAGAAGCTGGGCCTACAATCTGCTGAGAAGCATCAAGGAGCTAGTGCCGTCCAGTATAGCCTGGGCCGCCTAGCCACATCTGAACTGCGAGTTACTAGTTGGCGTAAGAGACAACAAACCAATGTCTGCAACAAAGCTCACGATAGTTCCCCTCAAGTTAGCTCAACCTGCTCGAGGGACGTCGTCAGATTTAGACACCCGGGAAACCCAGCACAGCAATCGCATCAAGAGCAACGAGATCGGCTTGCCAGCATTCTTCAGGAAAGCTCTGCCGTCCACGCTCCATGCTTTATGGACTCGCTGCGGCTGCCCAGCCGTGCATATGCCATCATTTGTTTTCTTTTGAACTCTGTTTAGTGGAAAACCCTTAAGTGTATTCTTCTGTAGCGTTAATTTTATATCAACTGTTAATTATCTTTTGTATTTCTTTTGTCTTCGTCATTGATCTAGATTAAGTGCACGTGTGTTAGTGTTCTTGTGTTTTCTTTTTTTTGTGTGTTTCACTTAAATTGTGTGTCGTCAGTCCACAAATTTTTTGTTTTTTCTCTTTCTCCCGACTCTGACTTCTTCGCTGCGTTCGCTTCAGTACAGAACAACCAATAGGCTTGTATACCCCGTCGACGACTTCGTGCCGATGGAGAACGGGTGACAAGACGTGACAGAGGGGCATGATGAGTCACTTTGCCTTGGGTGGTGCAATACCTTAAAACGGTGCTGCCTGTAACATTTGTGCTCTACAGTGGGACGTCACAGCTGCTGAGCTGTGATGACGGCTGGTATGCCTCAAGGACATACCATGTCACCATTGTAAAAGATTCTTTATGCAGTGTAGGGAAGACATTTTGCAGACATTTTGTAGGGAAGACATTTTGTGTAGGGAAGACAAAAGTGCCCTATCATGCTATAGAGGTACCTGCATATGTTCACTGTTCCAGCAGACAAGCAAAGAGTGCTTGACAGGCAAGAAGAGAAACCTAAAAACAAGTGCAATGAGAGATGTTCCTGTCACATGCCAGGTCTGGCTTACCTGCGTGGCCGGAGCAGGTAGTACTTGTGAGGGATGTGCCTTCCCGGTCGTTCCACGGGTATGGCCGCCAGGGGCAACTCCACCAGACCCAGGAAGTCATCGCGAGTCTGTGGCATTGAGCGCACACCAGACACTGTGACAGCAGTGGGCACACTGTTCGATCGAATTCCTCGCCATAAAGACTGTGAAGGATTGAAAATGCACGAGTGCATTGACATGGCATCAGCCATCAAAGCAGAGAGAGAGAGAAAGAGGCCATACAACCAAGCGCCTGTGCCTATGGCAACCTAACCATCACACAGCGTGCACTCGTCACTCGATCTGTGTGCACAGCAATGGTCAGCTTACCAGTCTGTTTTCATCAAAGACTTCCATGACTATCTTGTGCTCCTGAGGATCAACCTGGAAGAAAAATTGTACACAAGCTAGTATTAAGCCATGTACAATGTGAAAAAGAAAGTAAAAGGTGAGCGAATCAAGCATGCTTTTATAGGCTACAGGCCACAAGTCTTTACCTTGATCACAAACTCTTCATCCCATTTTGGATGCAGCGTCTAAAGAAAATCAATAAAAGAGAATGAAATAATGGCCCTGCCAAAGTGAGCTTCATGTATATAAACAAACTAAATCTCCAGCTAAAAGTAGCTCGCTGAAGCTTCCTGTTTCAGATTTGTGAACATCGGTGTGTTACAACCCGAGTATGTCCTCACCAAGTGAAAGATTTATTCTAGCAGCAGGTTTTTGTCGTGTGACCTGCACTTCAAACTGCTCAAGTACATGTTAGATGAAAGTGTATGGTGCTTTCCACAGTCACACTGCCTCGAATATGAGTATGAGCAAAAAATAAAGTGGATGTACACTTACAGACTGTAAAAGCTATGGCAATAAGTTATCAACCATAGATGGTAATATCTGTGGGGATGTGCGACTCTCAGGCGCCCCCTGATGTGTTGTTTTCCCGGCATACCTCGCATCTCCTGAAATCCGGCTTTTCCGCATAGCTTAGTGCCGGCGGCAGTCGGTCGGCTTGCAGGGCATTACGAGAAATGGCGCGCACGAGTGTGGTGCTGCTAGCACCACCTAACGGCGGGGTTGGTCAGGCGCGACAGGGAGTAGGCTCTTCCTCTTTGACTCCGGATTGGCAAGCGGCGCAGACGTTCCACGCTTTTGCCGATCCATGCTTCTGTGAGACTGTCTCATGAGGCCTACACCGGAATGGACGAACACGATCGTTCGAACATGCCACTTGTTCGATACTCTAATAATGCAATGTTTTTTATGCATAGTGGCAGACAACGTCGTTGACTTCACCCTGGGTGATTTTCAAAAAAATAAAAAATGGCCTTTCTTAGGAAACTATTTTCAAATTTCGATGTTTTTGGCAAACCACTTATGTTTAAGTGCTATATTTAGATATAATAGTGCTTGACAAAGCAACAAAAAAATATTTCGAAAGAATGTGAAAACTTAAAAGTTTGTGCACACCGGGTTTTATTATCCTCACTCTAATTAGAGCAATAAAATCCTGAATTACAGGTCTTTTGGTCCGTTTACCATGTTTGCGATCGTTTTTCTCAAAATTCCTTCTGTAGCCAACTGTAAAAATTACTCATAAGGTAGCATTTCATTTGTTCTTTGTAGGAAAAAAATATTGTGATCAAGAAGTGTACCATCATTTCTCTATGTGAGCTCAAAGTTCAGAAATCACAAAACTGGAAGAAAAGTGTTTTTGACAGCCGAAATATGTGCATCTTTTTTTTTTTTTCAGGTGAACAAAATTTTTTTTCACAAAACTAAGTTCAGAATCACTGTTCTGGGCCCAAAGCCTGTGCCTAAAGAAAATTTTATCAAAATCTTGAACGATTACGAGGACCACCTGTTCATTCTTATCTGGATTCACCCAGCAATTCTATGCCATCCTCTATGACTGAACACTACAAATGGCTGAATAAAAAACCCTGTCACAGACAACAGTCTGTACAATGGATGTGTTACTGAATGTCACCACGGCAACTAACATGGTGTGGAGTCCAGGTAAAAGCCCTTGTTAGTGGATGCAAGCTTCTGGTATGTTTAAGAACCCAAAGTCTGCTTGGGTACTGTTGGTGCCCGAGCGGCTTTCATATGCAAGCACAATGCAAGCCCTCTTGCGTCCCCTAACCTAAAACTCTCCAGTGACTATGCCAGTTACACTGACAGGAAGACGCGATTTAGATGGTTCTGTACATCACTGCAATTTGTAATTCGAGCAACATTATTATCAGGGTTCATGCAGGTTCATGCATTCGACTCAAAATTCAAGGACAATTCAAGGAGGTTAACCGAGGGGTCTTATTTTTATTAATCATATCATACCAAGCCAAGAAACAATGACACCCAGGACAACACAGGGGAAATTACTGTAGTTACTCAGTGAATTAAAGAAATGATAAATTAATGGAAATGAAAGTGGATGAAGAAACAATTTGCCACCCAGGTGGGGAATGATCCCACCATCCTCACATTACGTGTAATGCGAAGATGTGGGATCGTTTCCCAACTGTAGGAAGTTGTTTTTTCATCGTGTAATGAGAAGATGTGGGATCGTTCCCCACCTTCAGCAAGTTGTTTTTTCATCCACTTTAATTTCCATTAATTTATCATTACCTTAATTCAATTAGTAAGTACAGTAACTTTCCCTATATTGTCCTTGGTGTCATTGTTTGTTGGCTTCGCATGATAAGGGCAATTCAAAGATTTCAAGTAAAAGTTCAAGGAGGGGGAAACAAACGTCGTTAGTACACATACACTGAAAAGTAGTGAGATCTTCTTAGCACCAATTTCTTGCAGCTAAGCAAATGCTCAGTTGGGTATATGCTTAAAACTCTTAAGATTACTATCCTAAGTTGACTTTCCCATTGTAATGAAGTAAACTGTCACTGGGCATGATTGTTAGTCCGACTACAGTCTAAGATAGTCGTCATGCCAAATAGCTGAAACTTGCTTTCCACCACACATTTCTAAAGTCTATGGCTCTAAGATGGAGCCATGATAGCTGCGGTGTGAACCAACTTGCAAAACAACAAAATGGTGGCATGGCTTAGTAGCTTGATCTGGCTTTGTCTAGCTCCACAATGGCAGCACTGATTTAAACAAGCCTCTTTCATGACTATGGACACACCACATTGAAATCATTTAGCCACACTCTAAAAAAAAAATATCTATGACTGTTTCCCAATAGACAGTGTCCATGTCATAGCCCCTATGTGGAGTTTGGTACTTCAAATGTTGAAAAGTCACCCCAACCCGTTTTCATGGAATTCAATAGCACATTTATTTTCAAGAAGGTTTAAAATCCCTTGTATCCTATTTTCTTCAAATTCAATGGTTTTCAGGGATTTCAAGGAGATGCATGAACACTACTTGGATTGTGGCCATGTGGTCCAAAACACCATTTGTTAAATTACCCGCCGAGGCTGCTTAGTGGCTATGGTGTTACTTTGCTACACACGAGGTCGCAGGATCAAATTTTGGCCATGGCAGCTGTGTTTCATTGGGGGCAAAATGCAAAAATGCCCCTGTGCTTAGATTTGGGTGCACATTAAAGAACTCTAGGTGGTCAAAATTAATCCAGAGCCCCTCACGACGGCATGCCTCATAATCAGATTATGGTTTGGCATGTAAAACCACATGGTTAAATTTTTTGTTTTAACCATTTCTTAAATTAACAATAGCCCATATCAGTGAACTCAAACACATGACCCGCGGAACTCTCAAGTGCGGCTCACGTGGCCTCACTGAATAGTGCACACCATCTTTCCCCTTGGACTGTTCTGCTGCCCGTTTCCTGACTCTCCCAACTCTCGGTGTTCGTTTTCATAGCGAAGAAGATGTAGAAGCTCTCGTGCCAGAAATATACAAACATTGGCAGAGTTGCAACATTGGGGAGTTCTAACATGTCCTTTTTATGCCCCATTTATTATTGCAACTTTCAAGAGACTGCACGAAGCCATCAACTGTGCAAAGTACAGAGCAAAAACAACTCTTTCTTGTGCATTCTGTGCACATATGCGAAAAGATTCCGTCAATTGTGCGTGAAGCTGTCATGCATATGCAACCAAAGCAGGGCGCAAGAGAATGGCAATCACATTAGAAAGTGTTCCACCTGCATAACTGCAAATAAAGCCCTCCTTGGCAAAGTGGCTTCAGCTCAGTGAAACATACTGTTCTGTAGAGCAAATATGTGGGCTGCAATCCTTCAGGGATCACTCACCTTCTTTTTGGTTTTTGTGTAGAGTGAATCCAAAACCGAGTAGCTGTCGCCCCTAGCCTTGACAAGGTCAATTCGCACATAGGGATCACTGTAAAATGGTGCCCAGTAAGCCTTTAGAAGGACTAACATGCACCAAATTGTGGGATTCACACACTAACTATACAGCCAAATGCACACAGGTCAGGCACGTACCCAGGATTTTCTTGGGGGGGAGGGGGGGTGGCACCCAAGGTAAACTTTCTATGCAAATGAGGGGGGGAGGTATCTTTACTAGTACAAATGTGAATAATGCCCACCATTCGCCATAAATACGTGTAAACCCGCAAAAGACAATAGAAATAAGGTGTATCTCAGAGGTAAGCCTATGAGATACACCTCTCCTTTACTTGGCAAACAAGGAACCAGATCAAATGCATTCGAGCATGAAAGAAGCAATGGAAGAACACTGACAACAACAAGTAAACAAGTGAAAGTGTAAAATAAAGATTTCTAGCAGCGTTTTTTGAATTAGCTCTGGAAGAATTGTAGAGAAATATATATATTTGTGGAACAATCACAGTTCTTTCGGATCCTTCGTTTACTGCTCTACCAATTTAAGTGCCAAAACCGACTCGTGTTGTTATTTGCGAAGTTGAGTAACGATGCGCGGTCATCAGTCCCGTAAAACCGCGCAGAGCGCAGGATGCTACAGTTCTAGACGTACTGCGCCGGCTGCGAAAGGTTAGAAAAACACCCAGTTTAGCAAAGCAGAGAAGTGGCTACATCGGACGGCTCGTCTGATAACTGTAGAAGCGTCATTCAAAACACATGGAATTATTCTCCACTTTCGGCGGCGCTTTCTATACTTCCTTTTTAAATAAAGATAAGTTGATCCATAAATAATTTCACAAACAACGGTTAAATCTGTTAATTTTCACTTTTCCTTCCTGTTTGGCTGCTGCCTTGGCTCTCTCCCTCAGTAGATCGCGTAATTTTTTAACTCCATGCAGCTCTTGTTTCCAGTTGCCAATTTTGCACGAAAAGTGCTGTACAATTAGGGAAAAGCCAGATGAGGTAACGGATGACAGTCATATTGCTTATGGGTTTAACGGTTATTGCAGGGTGTGATGATGGACGCTGTTTCACATTATGTTATTCTCCACCTTATTTAACCCATATCGCGGGTATGTGGTTCTAAGGATCTGCCAGCATCCCGGCAAGCAGTCACTCGAGGAAATAATGTAGCAAAAGGAAAAGTTAAACACAACGGGCATTTTCTCCTGCCGTAACTCACTGCATGAGCATACCAGACCGGCTGCCTACGAACCGTATCGCTCTTCTGGTCCCTGGATCAGTCTAAACAAAGAAGGTTGAACTAACGAAGCAACAGCGATGCACACGATCGTTGAATAGATGGTAACAACTGAACTAACCTCGAGTTCATCGCGCAAGCACCGAATTGAGGAGAAACTGGCCTTCACACCCCAGGAGATGCCGATAATATACCGCCATCCAAAAGGAGCGAAAAAATTGACAACCATTCCATTCTGTGAAGATGGAATGGCAGCGGAAGCTGACGACAGTCAAAGCTCTCAAACGAAAAGCAAAGTGCTTCACCTCCGCCGCGGGTCGGCCCCAAGGTAGTGCAATGCCAGGCCGACCCATGACAAAGGTGAAGCAGGCGTTAAGCAGTCCCTATACGTGGGCCCATCCCGATGATACCGGCCCACAGGAGTATGTGCCATTGAGCTTGGACTCTTTCTGCACTCATCAGCCCTCATGACGATTTCTTCTGTTGACGGACGCCGAAAAAACTATGGAAGGTTAGTCATATACAGCTTTCCCTGTAAAAGGCTGCAAAATGTTGACCGCCGAATAGATTGATTTGTCGGCGCTTTAGAAATGTGTGTGAGAAGCGGTGGCGTGGGCGGGAAGGGGGTGTATGCCGCTTAATTTCGAGGTGGGGGGGTGGGCCCCCTTGGTCCCCCCTCTGGGTACGTGCCTGACACAGGTACTTGCAGTTTTGAGCATCTATTGAGCTCTGCAAATACAGCTAACTGCTCAGAACATTTTTTGCCTTGTTTTCTCCTCAGCGAGCTCCCTAGGAATATAGAAATACATTAGTTTCGGTTCTTGGCTCTGGCAAGCAGATAAAATTTTATATGGCAATGATGGACACTGCAGGTGTTGTTACACAATGAAAATACCCTAAGAAACTTTGCAAATTCTTCCAAAAAATCGCAATTACATGTAAAGATGCTAAAACGACAGCATAAGCGAATACAGATGTTATTTGAGATGTATCAAAATATTCGCAGCACGACATAAAGGCAAAGCTTAGAAGTTTTAACGCCTACCAGCTGCTATCCAATTAAAGTTAAGATGGAGATATAATGAAAGGTACACAATTCAATTAATAGTTTCAAGCCCTCATACTGATGATTATGCTTTGAGAGGATATGAGAGCATAAGATTTTTTTTTTTTAATGCTACCAGAAACTAGATCCTTGCCTTGCTCCAAAAATGTCCTTTTTTGCCAAGCTGTGGCCTGCCACAATCCGCAGCCGTAGCAGCTTCGTTGTGCCGCCTTGACTCGTGCTCTCCTGTAACGTAAATAATAGGCAGCTGGCAAAGCTGACCTCGCAGACACACTCACCAATACGAAGCAATGTAACGCGAACAAAGACACGCGCACCGGAAGATCGGGACGGGGATGCATGCTAAACAATTCAGTTAGCTATTACTTTACGAAGGATAAACGCAAGCTTGCAAATTCCAGATACACGACAACGTTCCATATGCAAGACAGTGTGACACTCACGAATAAACTTCGTCACACATTTTTTTAGTAAAACAGAAAAGAAAGCGCGCGCAAGTAGTGCTGACCTTGCCTTTATCCGGTCTGCGCACTAGCTCATAAAATGCCTCTCACACCGCGTGATTATTTAACCGGATGCGGGAAACTAGTGTTTGCACTTACTCGATCGTACGGACTCGCCAAATCTGCATTTACCATCATGTATATTTACTGCACTGCCGGACACAGCCTGAAATCATGGAACCCAAACACATGCACGCGAATCATCGTCCTTGCGAGGCACGATACAACTCGAGGTCGGTTTAGTTCGAAGTCGCTTACTGCACGTACACGTACAAACTGCCTGTACGCCTCGACTTCCTCCAGACTGGAACAATCGCCCCAGTCAATAGAGGAGCGCGGCAGAGTCAACGCCCGTCGTCAGCGCCGTGATCAGCTGAGAGGTGACGCGGGTATTGAACCGTCGCTTCCACAAAAACAATACAAACTTCAAAGCCTATGAAGACTGATAAGACCGCATTTTGGCCAAATTCCGAGGTGCATAAATATCATGCAAGCTTCACAATGAAAATTTCGATTGCTTTTGACACCTCCGTGATGTTGTTGACAAACGAAATTTTGTGGTGATGCGCCAAATGCGTTAACGAATGTCCTTGCTAAAATGCACCCCACCCCAGAACCCAGTTTTGTCAACTCTCCGCAGTTCCTCACCAGTCAAGTTACATGACTGTAACCAGCTCACAGCTGCGTTACGAGTGCGAGGAACAAAATCGAAACTTGTAAAAAATTTCACTTGCTTCGGCTGTGGGGTTCTCCGTAGACTGGCCCCCGTCCGCCATGCCATACGCAATGCCTGATGCGTTCCGTACTGTGCCCTATTTTCCGGTCCTTCCTTGGCGCGCACCAGCTTTGCGCCTAGCGGGTTGCTTTTTTTTTCACGAGCGAGCCACTTCAAATCCAACACACAGAGCACGAAACTTCACTAAAACTGTTGAACATTTCAGCTCGGTAAGATTTCCGCGTATTACACGGCACTGACGGAGGACGATCACCATGACGTATTCCCTCAGATGCGTACACACACAGGACACGCCTCTTCTCCAAGCACGAGCTGCGCTCATGAAGTACCAGCTCTTGGGATTACTTAATAAGCTATCAGAAAAATTCTAGGAACTCTCAACAAACGGTGTATAATGGTCTATGCCAGTCCTCGTAATTGATACAAGAGCCCGTAATTTTTCGATTTCGTGATGACAGAGCAGAAACCAAAACTTCTAAAAAGTGTTTTCAGTAGTACTAAATACTGCTTATAATGTTTGAGCTTTACAAAAATCGATAAATCTTGATGGCGTATATCTTTATTAATAAAGTAATTAGCCTTGACGGTGCTAGTTTTATGGTTAGACATGTTTAGAACTTGGTAAACGTCAGGTGGCTTGTTCTTGGTGCCACAACGAATCGCCAACTGCATCGTCGCAGTCATGGCGGCAGGAACGCTGAGCCCGTTTGTTTACTGGGCGCAAACAGACTCTAAACTTTTCTTGCGTGTTGACTTACGGAACGTTAAGGTGAGCCTTGCCAATTCAAGCCGATAAAAGGCGCTGTTTATCGCTTACCTAACTCTAAAACGTTGCATTAGTGTAATTTGAACGGCAGGAGGAGGGCGAGTCGACCGACATCTTTCCCTTTAAAATGTGCAGATAAGCCGGGAAAGCCAATTAAGTGCCTTCTGGCTTGTATAGTTCTGCAAATTTTATGGCTGCTCACTATCAGTGTTCTGTTCTTGTTGATTATCGTTAAAGGTTCCCGATATAGAGGCCACCACTAACAGGCTATCGTTCTGCGCTTACGGCGTGGGTGCGAGGGGCGAAGAGAAATACACGTTCCTTTTGGACTTCTACGCCCCTGTTAACCCGGATGTAAGTACCGTTTTAACAGTTCTCATTCGCATTTGTGGGAATTATTACTGATTAGAGCTAGTGCTGTTCTAGAACGTTCCAGAGCGCCGCAGGAGTGCGCCATTGGCGTATCCGCATCGATCGCTTGTATTTTGCTAATCTCTGTAGCAGTGTCTACTTCAAATCAGAAACCCATGTTTGTTTAGGGAAAATTGATGATTGACGAAAACGTTGACATCGCACCAAATAAAAAGAGCGCGAGCGCTTTGTCTCGTCATACGGTGCATATTAGATGGCGATGGAGCTTCATCGGCACCGAATTTCTGAATCTCGATTGGTTCACTTGCGCAAGCTGCTGCAGGAAGCCAGTCGCAGTCAATAAATTCTAGCCCGGTTGGTTCGGCGCTGAGTCGTGCTCTCGCAAGGGCTGCACAAGATAGCGCCAACATTTCCTTTCTCACGACGAACCCTTTCTCTCTCCCGATCTGATATGCACTGTGCGTCACTCGTATTACTAAAGACTTACAAAATACGAATCTCATCTGTAAGTTTCATAGCTATTGAAACACCCAGTGCAGTGAGAGTAGTCGGCGCAAGCTTTCGTCAAGGAAAATGCAAGTAAATAAAGAAGTACGTAAAAAAAGTTGATTTTTTTTTTTTTTGTCGCGACAATTTATTGCTTAGTGAATGCGTTCTAATTAAAGCCGTCAGATCAGACCTTAGATATACAGACCTTCAAATTGTTGTAAATAACTTCTTGCACTGTTGAGATGGCAAAAAGCATGTATGTTTGGTCACAATCTTGAACCAGGAGTGGCACCTAGTGACTCACACAGGGGCACATGAAGCAGTGGAGTAGAAAATGCTGCAGCTTAAAAGGTCTAGGTATAGGAGATGGCACCACTAACATAGCATGACAGACATCATAGTATAGCTAGGAGGCATCATTTTTATTTGCACACAAATGTCGAACACCTAACACATTGCATTGGGTTCTTATTTGCCGAGTGCTGTCAGCACAGGTCTTGTGAAACATCTGTAGGCACACTGGGTCTGGTCTAGGTTTTATCCAATGCAATATCACAACATGGCATTACAGTTTAGTGCAGTTATTCTTGTTGGCACAGGTTGTGCTCTTCTGGTTACCAAGTTTTCTCCTGCCAGTTGTCCGCATGAACGTTGCATGTGTGCCATTGCTATAATTAAGTTTTTAGCCATTTTTTGCTAGTGTTGAAGGGGTTTCATCAATAAATCACAGAATGCAATTCAGGACACCAGATGTGCAGATTGGATCGTGCAGCATTCTGTACGATGTAAAAAGGAGACTGGGTGGTTACAGATGTTGTTGAGGTTTCACTTACTGGTTTCATGTCTGAGAAGTAAAATATTTTCCAGTATCTGCATATTTTAGCTCCAAAGGGCGTCTCTCGAATTCCATGTGTTTAAGCTCAATTTGAGCAGCATATACTCAGTAAACAATCATGAGGCACAGAGGACTGCAGATTTTTTAGTGCACGTCTTATTTGCAGAATTTCCTTTATGTTGAATTAGAAAGTCATAATCACTGTTTCAAAGATACATTGGCGTCTTACTGCTTTGCAATAGAAACATTACGCATAAGTATTATATGTGCATATAAATATACATATATTTTTTGTCACAGTCGTACTTGAACTACTGTAAGGAAATGTGTCTCAGGACAGAACAGTCTGAATTGGGCCATTATATATTACTAAACAGGGAAGTGAAAGGTATCGGCAAACAAGTTTCTCATTGCACATAATAACTGACATTTGAAATTGATTTTGTAGTGCTCTTGATTTCCTGTTTTGATATGTTCAGCGAAGAAAGTCACACATGACCAAGGAGATGCCTTTCTCGCAGGGCTGTGAGTACCGGGTGAATGACAGGCAAGTGGATATCCAGATTACAAAGGACAAATCAGACTCCTGGCCTCAACTACTGTCAGCAGATTCACCAAAGCCGGCATGGCTTAAGGTTGACTTTGATAAGCTGCAAACAGAGGATGATGAAGACGAGGTGTCGGAAGATGATAACCAGCTTCGGAACTTCTACGTAAGTCACTGCTTGTTGTCACCGTAAATGTACAGCGCTCAGCGATTAAAGCACAGTAATCGCGCCACATGGAGGTCAGCACTCTTTGCACTACTGATGAGCACTGGGTGATCGCTGGGGGACCAAATGCAGTCACAACGCAAGACAAAGGCTCTCGCTATCATTGTATACCGCAATGAATCGGCTCGGTATCCACAGTGCCCACCAGTGTCACAGAAAGTGCTGGCCGACATGTGCTCCCGTTATCACATTCATATCGCTGAGCACTGTACTGTTATTCAGAAGGGTTGCTGTACTAGGGAAGAGAGCTTTAACGATGTGTGGGCTAATTGTGTAAATGTGTTGTGCTCATATGTCAACAGGCCCACTTCTGTGGCCCTTGTGACTCGGATGTAGCTGCAGAATATATCAAAAACATTAAATCAATGAGTCAGTTAATTAGTTCATTGAAGCTTTGATATGAGATTTGTCACATGCTTGCTGTCATTTGACCAGCACATGTTCTGGTACACATGCAGGAGTCGCAGCGCTATTCGCCGAGCTCACGAACAAGCCCACCATCATGGAGCAGGAAGCGGCGAGGCCACGAGAGGAAGACTGAGGAATTTCGCAAGGTGTACCTCTTCCTCTACAACCTCTTCCAGTTTGTCGGTTTCCTCTATGTCGGTCTCGTCATGCTCATCCGCTACAGCCGTGATGGTGAATGTAAGCCCTGTTTCTTGCCTCTCTCTCTCTTTCTAGGAACTTGCAGTAAAGAAGGGAGGGGGGTCCTCTTTTGCTTTGAATGCAAAAGTAATGCAATTCACAAATACCCCCAAGCTCACAGTATTATTATGTAGTGAACTTATGAATTCTGCCTTGTTTCTGGATGTGTTTGCTTGTCTACTACCTTATTTTTTTTTCTCTTATCATACAAGTCTTCATTTCTAACAAGATGACCAGAACAGGAAGGGATTTTAACAGAATGAGGCCATCCTTTGTTGTTGCGTACACACATAATGAGCCAAAGCTGTGTGTGTTATATTTACTAAACTATACTCAAGACATTTCATTGTGAGGTGTGGCATGAGAACTTGCCTTATTACAAAAAAGAAAGAAAGGTCATTCAGAGTTTTGACACACAAAAATCTGTTGGACTTTCTGCTGTATACAAGTTTTCTCCAGTGTGTACCTTTTAAAGGGCCTCTCACCAGACCCATAGCAAATTTTGGTTATACGCTGGAAGTTGTTACGTGTCCTCTAGCAAGCGTTCTACCGCAAAAATTTAGCTGAGATAGAAATATTTCAGTGCCAAGAACCCGTGACTTCAGCAGGCGGGCTCCACTGCATAGCGAGACTCCCTCTCCACTCGGCTCGTTTAGCCTTCGCAAGTGAAATTCCTTCCCTGCATTCTCACATGCCGGACCTCGAGGATCGCATGACACATACGTCACGGGCCCTGCTTTCACTTTTTTTTTCTCTTTGCTTTATTTATTATTTTTTTCCGGCGATGGCGCATTTTCGCTGGCGACGTTGCGCACGAGCTGTTATCATTTTGCGCACTGCATGATTTGCGTGCTGTGCACAAGGACACATGACTAGAGGTATAATTCAGTGCTACACGAATACTGAGGCAGAACAAGCGGATCGCAGAGCATGACCACGTACTGGAACACGGTAGAAAATGGCATAGTTTCGGTACCTGCGCACGTGAGCACGCGACCGTGGGAACAAGCAGGCGAAGTGGAAGTACATCTTTCTTGCTTCGGTGCAAAGTAAAGAAAAAAACATGCAGACATTCTATTTGTGTCTTTTATTATTTCTCTAAACTTCAATTCGTCAATTGAAGCAACAGATCACACAAACGACAGATGGTGCCTTGAGTAATTCTCGAAGTCCTGTGGCACCACGAGCAATGTCATCCTTCGGCTTGGAGCCCGGCGGCCGCGAGGAGAAGGAAAAATGGCATTCAATTTGAAATTTCAGATCTTACCTTACGTTGCAGACACGATCATTAACACGCAATGTATGCTGTGTGCTTGTCAGCTCAAAATGGCCAGACCTAGTGAGGGGCCCTTTAAACCTGCATTTTTACAGCAGCTGTGCTGTATTTTGTTCATCAGGTAGTCATTAACCATAATTGAAAAATGTTTAACAGGTGTTACGTCTGCATGGTTATTGTAAATGCTGGCTCTACTGTAATTAGCAGCCTTTATGAACACTCAACACACGTGCCTACTGCAAATAAGTGCCTGATAAAAGATGTGGCCCATGCAAGAAAGCCCAACCTTGCTTGCCCTCATGCAATAATTAAATCATTGATAATTAAACAATAGTGATGCAAAGTGTCATTGCATGGTATCAAATCAGTGGTAGAGTGTTGCTGGTGAGAGCTCTTTTGATCAGGTTGGGCTTGTCACATGCATTATTGGGCAGCTAAGCAGCAAGTTAGGTGGATGTATAATACATTAAAAGGCAGATAGTTGTTCATTTTCCTAGTATATTTTTGTGTCTGCCATTCTCTTATTAATTCCTTGGCTGTGGTTGTAGCTTGTGTTATGAATATTATTACACTTCGAAAAGTTAGCCCGCATATTGTATCCGCTACTGTATCATACTCGTGGTTATGCATTGACACGGAACAGAAGTCGTCTGCACTAGGAAATCTGGCAACTTTAAGTGCTCTGTGCCTATACATATAGTGAGAAGTGATGACTGTCATAGCAGAGTTTGCTGACAAAACCTTATCGCAAACCCTGATGGCAAAACTGAATGGCTAAATCGCAGAAAGAGATGGACGACTGCATAACAAAGAGTGATGACTGTAACACAGTGATGCTGCTTTCGAAATGGCACCTACTTGCCTGTGTGTTTTCAGACTCCATGGCAGGCACCTGGGAAGCTGTGGGCAAAGCCATGCGGCTAGTCATCTGCCTGCAACTTCTCGAAGTGCTGCACCCACTGCTCGGATACACCAGAGGCAGCTTTCTGCATCCACTTGTGCTGGTAAGCTGAGCACTGTTGTCTTCCGGTCCGTATACGCGTGAGTGTGGGAATGTCACCATGGTCATATGTGAATGGGAATTGTTCTAAAGGAAATGACCATTTGGATGAAACAGTGTGCCTGGCATTTCTTGTGTTTAATCAGCACAGTAAATCTTATGCTGATCAGAACAAGGTTTTTACACATCCAGCACACTGGAACATTGAATGAAACTGAATTTGAACAGAACTGCTATTGCAGTGTGCATCACTGTTTGCTCTCTTCATTCTCGTTTATTCACCTCCCACCCCCCAACTCATTAATAAGTTTTCATGCAATCACTGTTCAAGTCTCGAAATTTGAGCACATATTTCATGAACATATTGCCAATCGCAAGTTTAATGCTGAATGGATACGATTTTATCAGTGCTCAGCCTGAGTTCTTCAATTAGGATGCACCCTGAATTAAATAATAATAGTTAATTGGGGAAACTTTGCTAAATATGTTATTTCTGTGCAAGCAATGTTCGTCTCTTCAAGTAGTCCAGCTGGTGTGACAGAATTGCACAATATATCACAGGTGAGATTTAATAAATTTGTTTCTGCTGAAAAAGATAACCTGTTATATACTTAGTCCTTAATGAATCCACCAGCAATAACGCTTGCACAACTGAAGCTGGCCATGTGGCACTGATACTAATTGGCCCCATTAACATATTCCATGTAATATATAACTCTAGGAGCACTTTGGGTACATTACAAGAAATACATTACAAAGAATGCATTTTTCCTTCTTTCCCAGGTGGGTGGCCGCATCTTCATGGTATTTGCCATGATTGATGCAGAGCCAAGGATGCAAACCAAGCCTGTGGTCTTCTATCTGTTTACCGTGTACACACTGGTAGAGCTGTGCAGGTAAGTGGTTCGAGATTACTTTCTCACACGCCCTGACTGCGGATGTTGATTAAATGCAGTAGCTGTGGAAAAAAAAATGTCCGACGATTACGATACTCCCTAATGTGAAATTTGAGCACAACCGTATACGTGTTTTCATTTAGCGATATATTGAGGCAAAGAATTTGAGACCGAGATCACCATTTTCACACATTTTCTGGCAGTGGGCCAGTGTCATCAATGCCTTTGCGGAGAGAGGGGCAGTGTGGGAACGCTGGCATGATGAACATTGGAACAGCCGTGGAAGAAGATGACAATGACGAATGCGTGAGCAGTGACACTAGTGTATTCGTGCGGTTACGCTGAGGGATGCTCACACTCAACCCGAGAATGTATCCCCAAGAGCTGCGCTCATAAAAAAATGGAATGTCTTTCCATATTGCTGTTATGTGGATGTGCAGCCTAGATTCAGGAGCGACACTGCACCTCTTAAGCATTGGAGAGCAGGCGGTGCATTTGGTTCCAGGATGTATGCTGGCTGGCCTGCTTCCTGTGATCCATAAATTTCTGTGGCTATCAGTGGATTTTTCCTTGCTTTTTACAGTGTCAGCAATAAGACTTGTCTGTCTTTCATGTGGGCTTGATTGCACTTGTACTAGCTATTCTATCTGAAACTGCCTTTCTGAGACATTGTTATCTGCTACTGCTGGGGCGTGTAACAAAGCACATGGCATCCTGCCGAGGAGCTTGATGTTGCAGGTTCGATTCCCGGCTGAGGTAGCCTTGTTCTGATGGGAGCTGAATTCAAAATGCTTGTGTACTTAGTTAGGCACACATATAAAGAACCTCAGATGGTCAAAATTAATCTGGTCCCCCTCTACTACAGCCTCTCTCACAGCCTGTGCATTGCTTTGGAACCCCCAAATTTGATTTGATTTGATTTCTCTGGCATTGTTGAACACTGAGCTCAACAAAGAATATCTTGAATACAGTGTTTACACGGGAAACTTGATGGACAAATTGGGGACTGTTAGTGTCTGTTGTCATGAATTAAAGACTAAATTCTGGGGTCTTACTTGCCAAAACCGCAATCTCATTATGAGAAATGTTGTAGCATGTTTCTAGAGGTGCTCAAGTTGGGATGATACAAAATTTTCTCATGAAAGGCCCATGCACCCTGTAATTCAAAGGAACAACCAGGGATTCTTTGTACTGCAATTGGTAATTAACCTATGAAGAAATGTTGGCTCTCTAGTTCTTATTGTGGTTTCGTGCCTGTACAGCCTTTCCCAAAATTTTGCAGGCCTGATGCTCCTTGTCCAAAGCTCTTTCCAGGCTGCCAGTAAGCCTCCTGTGCTATACTAGTCAGGGTTAATCTGTTGTAACCACAGAGCCTGCCTTTGCAAATTCCTACACTTCTGGAGTGCTGAACGTTCCTGAACAGCTTCACTACACAACTCACAGAGAGAGATATTGCCAAGAAGTTTGTGTGCTGCATGTATTTTGATAGGCTGTATATTCTCTAGTACCCTTGAGGAATGATGCTGAGACATGGTTGTCATCTTGTAAACTTATTAGAAAATGTCCTAATAAGAAGTTGCAGCTAATAACCAAAACTGATGCCAAAACCTAAGTGGTGTTGCTCTCTGTGGATGTCATGCAGGTACCCTTACTACATGCTGCGTACATATGACAAGAGCATTGGCTTCATAACCTGGCTACGATACACTGTTTGGATCCCTCTTTTTCCTCTTGGATTCCTGTGTGAAGGTGCTGTATGAAATCCTACGGGCAGGGAAATCAAAGTTGTGACCTTGAGATTGCTCAACATTTGTGTGTGTCCTGTTTTAGTTGCTGTAGTTTCTTGTTGGTCAGCTGGTTCAGCATTGGTTTAGTAGTTGTAATGGGAACGAAGCATAAAATTACAGTTTACAGTGTTGTACAGAAAGCATAAAAAGGGCATAGATATCACTGTTCCAGCTTTGTAGTTTTGCATCATTTTGAATGTTCATTTTGCATATTCAAGTGTGATATTCTCACGAATTTCTTGTGTACTTATGTTGTGCCACCCACTCCTGCAGTGGCAGTCAAGGGTGCAGTATATTAAAACACTTCTTGCTTGATCACCTTACCTCTCAAGGTGTGCTTCTTTCTTTGCTGACCTAACAGAAGATAGCATGTGCGGAATTCTGTGTTGAGAAGATTGCCCGAAGGGGATGACCCGAAAATCTTAGTTGAGTGTTACTGTATGAAATTTTGGGTTGTGCAAATATTTGTATATGGTACTTGGTACAATGAGGTCAGGCATTTGGTGAATGGAGTATGTTGGCAAGAACTGTTAATGAACATAACCAAATTTACAGCTTTCCAAGAAACAGTGGGTGAAGTAGTGTGTAGCTTTCTATTTCTTCCAGTTCACCACTCTAGCAGTGTGACAGTGTGGGCACACTTGAAGTTCGCTTGGTTGTAGCATTTTACTTTAGTGATGAGTAAGGCCAACAGTACATATGTGCATGCATTTGCTATTTTTGGACAATCTGCACTGGTTATTTCGGCTTGTTTTGAGAGAGCCGTGCACTTGACTCAGGTTAACGTGGTCACCCTTGTGGAGGTTATTTTTGAAGCATAACCAATTTTTCAGAATTGTCTGAACATTGCAGTAGGAGGGAATTTATTTCATTATACTGGCAACCTGTTTGTGGCTGTTCATTTAGACCCGAAATCTGTTGTCAGCATTAGCATACCTTGCTTTTTCTGTGGAACGTTGTGTGCCTTTGTACTTGCAGGGGTGATGATCCTCCGAAACATTCCCTACTTTGAGGAGACCGGGCGCTTCAGCGTGGATTTGCCAAACATGTTCAATTTCTCCTTCTACCTCCCAACATTCCTGCGGCTCTACCTACTTCTGGGAATCTTTCCAAGTGAGTTGGTGCACTTTATTTACAGGCGAGGCTGGTTTGTCTCTTACACTGACGAGCCAGCTTGTTTATATTGGCACATTGGGTGCTTATGGATTGTCTTGGCTCGGAAAGGTTTAACACCAGGCCCCAGATGGCATCACATCTGCTTGCATTCTTTCTTATGTTTGCATCCCCGCTGTTAAACTAAAACTCTTCAACTAACATTCATCCTAAGATCCTGTAAGTGTTTGCACAAAGGTCTCATGTCTTGTTTGTGCATGCCGATAGCTGTATGTAGTAGTATAGTCGATAAAGGGGCCCAGAGCCACCTTTCCTTGAAGCCTCGAAAACACCTTGGAACGAGTATGGTGTCTCTCACTAATATATTACTGAAATTATTTTTCAAAAGAACCTAGTATGAGCGTAGATACTACAAACACAATATTTATATTTCTCATTCCACCTCAACATCCTCCATTTCAAAGGAGTCGGGCAGCACCGCTGACAGTGCCCCGCTTATGGCGTTACATTAAGAGGGCTCATTGTGGCACACCACAGCGGCCACAGCACTTACTCTACACAACGGACACACCTACACACAACTACTGCACGGCAGGGCTGGAGAGTGCACTCATGCTCGTGTGCTCCAGTATGGCTGTGCTACGTAGTGTGGATTGACTTTGTCCTGCAAAGATAGTAGGCAAATCCAGATTGCGCATTTTGAAGCGCTGTCAGTAGCTTAATACAAAGCATGTCTAGCCAGGAAGGGCCAGGAGTGAGTGTGCACTGATACACATTTCTTGTAGATGCTAACCAACATTCCTCGCAAAGTGCAGAAGGCATAGCATATGTGCAATCAGGGCTTAAGTGTTACATGTTTAGGGCTAGTTGGGGGTTCAAAATTAATTTAAGTTAGTGAGACTCTACTGCTGTGTCACTGATAAGCAGTGCGGCCAAATTTTCATTCCTACTCGGATGATGATAGAGTGTGAGCAGATGATAGACCACTTCTTCTGGAAGTGTGGAATTCTTATCGAAATCTAAGGTGCCAATTTTCGCTTACTTCAGCCTGTGTACTAAGCTGCATCAATTAATGTACACAGCAACAGCAGAAGAAGCACACCGATCCAAACACCCTTCTTGATTGATGTCACCGTCAGCCAATAGCAGCAGCCTATGGAAATATTGCATGTGGTGACACATGCAAGGCGGCGGTAGCTTTGAAATGGGTGAATAGAAGTTTCTGTTTGAAAAGAGCGTGTTTGAGATAAAGGCGACTTAGTTCTACGCTTGTGAGCTCCACATGCAGCGCACGAGTGCAAAGTTTGGCTGAGTTGTGCATAGAAGTGCACGCTATCTGTGGGATGTTCTTAGTGCAAGAGCGTTACTTGGCTCATTGTGTGACCCTGCCGTCATCAGAAAGCCGTGACCAAAAAACGGCACACAGATTATGCCATCTTCTAACTCGAAAAAGAAAGTGGCCATGATGAGGATTCGGTCCTCTGCCCCACTGCCGCTGCAACCGCTCCGTACCCAAACACGTTAACTACTACACTGCTGTTGCAACAGGTGACAGTGAAGAATATTTTTGAGGCTGTGCACATGGTTGGGCTCTGCCTTTCGCGTTGTCGGGGGACCGCAGATGCCAGAGCCAGAGTCCATGGACATTGACGATGAATAAGATGCAGCACGCTTGAGGTACCCATCAGACGATGACTACAGTACGGCATCCCCAAATAGTATTAGGTGGAGTTCGCCTACAAATCCAATGAAGAAATTTAGTGTCAACACCATGGTGATGCTCAGAAAAGTATGGTCATCGCTCGACAAAGTAATGTCATAATGCTGAAAAGTGGTGTCATCGAGAAAGAACACTCAATGCAATATGCGTGAAACACTACTATAATGAGCAAATAAAACTGAGCTGAGAGTTTGGAATGTGGATGGTTTGTTGTCTTGCATTGTTGCTACCTCGTAAGCAGCAACATTACACTCAGAAACATAATGCAGCAGGGCTAGACTCTGCAACATTTCAACGCAACACTAAACTCCGCGACGTAACTCAGCAACACACTCAGTGACAAGTAAATCTCTCGCATTTACACATCATAAGAATTGCTTAAGTGCCTCCATAGTTCTTTTTCACTGAGCCCGAAGGGAGGCTCAGGGCCTCTTTAAATGCAGTTTATGCGATAATTATCTCACGGTGAATTTTTTTTTTTCTCCCTGGTGTCCTGTTCCATTCTGTCAAGTGCTGAGAATTCACATAAAATACATTTTCCTTTGCCTTACAGCACTGGCATTTATGATGAGTCACATGTATCGGCAGCGCAAGCAGATCCTCGGTCCCAAGGACAAGGAAGACTAAGGACATCTGTTGTCCTCATCAACTAGTCTGTTTCATTCCATCAACTCTTTTTTTTTTTACTCCATACCTCCTTCATGGCAGCTACAGTTATTAAAGTGCATAAAGTGAACAAAGTGCTCCTTGTCAGTTGGTCCTGCGCCATGTATCGACATGACAAGCTGCCAGTGGGTAATCAAAACTTGCAGAAGAGCCTTTGCAGGTATGTTGGAGGCGTTTGCCCAAAGCTGTTTTAAATAAATTTCACCGCTCTCTTTTGCATTTTTTCAATTTGTTTAACACGTTTTTGAGTGTACGGGTACCAAATCATAGATGCATAATCTAAAGTTGGCTGGAAAAATTGCCTTAGACGCAATAAGGCGAACGACGGGAGTAGAAAGTTTGAGAGCTCATCTTAGATAAAAGAGCTTATAGTTAGATGAGCTAATTACAGCGTTTATGTGTTTCATCTAAGGTCACGTGAAATCCTAAGACCAAGATACTTGTAGTGCTCCACTTCCAACAGAAAGACGTTACAAGCTGAATATGTGTAATGAAGAGGATTACGTGTATAAGAAATTTTCATGAAAACGGTCTTTTCAATATTAATAGACATTTGCCATTTACCACACCAACGAACAACCCTTTGAAGTGCTTCATTCAAATGAATTTGATCTTGCTGGCTTTCAATTTCTGAGTAAAGGATGCAGTCATCTGCACATAACTTAACATTTACAGGTATGTCTTGTATTATATCATTTATAAATAAAAGAAACATAAATATATTTGTGTGAAATTAATATATTTAATTTCACACAAATTCCAGCACCAGAACGTCAGTGTTATTTCACGGATTTATTTCAGCTATTGTGGCAAATCTTGACTAGGTCTTCCAAAGCGTTATACATTAAATTCGCATCCTAGTGCTGATGTGAGGAAGGACTCAAGCTTGGGCATTTTTGCAAGATTTCCTGAACAAAATGAGTTTAAATGCCTGAAAATATTGCTACATGCAAATTGCGTGTTTCTTTAGCACAATGCACGCGGGTTGCCCTCACGAGGAAGGTGAACTGTTCCTGGGTCTCGAGCTGTCAGCTGAACTGGTCAGTGCTGCAGTTGTTTTTATGCACATTGCAGATGTACATAAATGTACATTCTGCATAAATAGTCATCAGTGTTTAGTCTTTCGTTTGCATAACATTTGCTGGAGGCTGGTATTCCCCATCCTTGCCACGGAGCTCCGCAGCAGCCGCACCATCCATCTTGACACCTCATCTGCATCTACACCTGCGACTCCAACAACAACGTACGTCACGGTTACTAGTCCCCGTGATCCTGGCATATTCTTTGGCCAAGTTAATATTGATGTTGAGGACTGGCTCAGCATGTGTGAGTGTGTTAGCCAGAACAACCGTTGGGACCCTGCCATAATGCTAGTAAATGTAATATTCTACTTGGGCGGAACACTGCGTGTCTGGTTTCGGACACACGAGGATGAGCTGTCGAGCTAGGATGTCTTCGAGGAGAAACTCCGTGACCTCTTTGGATACCCATCCGGAGCCTAACTGGCTGCAAGAAAAGAGCTTGCCATCAGAGTGCAGTCTTCCACCAAATTGTATGTCTTGTATGTACGAGATGTGCTCGCTCTTTGTCAGAAAGTCTACAAGAAAATGGCCGAGGTTGACAAAGTAGGCCATGTCCTCAAAGGGATTGCAGATGACGTGTTCGACTTGTTTATCTACAACAATGTTTCCATGATCGACGCCATTGGCAAGGAATGCCACCACTTTGAGCTGGCCAGAAGCTGCCGCGTCATTCCAGAGTTCTCCCGTCTCCCTAACACAGCTGTGATGACATCCTCACTGTAAGAACAGTTGCACCCTTTGGGGTGTATATTTGCCACACAACAATAATCGTCGTCTGTCTTGCCCACATTTCCTTTCTTTAACGCTACGAGCCCGGTACTTCCACTTCACGGAACGGCATGCGCGTTATCAGCACGACGGAGCATTCTCGACAGGAAAGTAACGAGTGCAGCGTTTTCAAGAAAGGAAATGCAAGCAAGACAGGTGACGATTATCGTTGTGTGGCAAATATATACCCCACAGGGTGCAACTGTTTTTGGAGTTCTGCCTCGACCTTGCCACTGCACCCCCTCAATAAGAATATGATGCATATCATTTGCTGCGAGCTCAATGCTGCATGTCCAGCCCCATTCCATCCATGCCCACTTAACCACATAATTGACCAGTCAGCACCAGCGGTCGCCCTCGTGCAGGCAGTTGTGTGGCGAGAATTTATTAACCTTGGTTTTCCTGCTACCTGCTGTGTCTCGCAACCTGAAGCCAGACTAGCGCTGATAGCTGTGCCTTGCAGCGACTTGAATCTCGTCCAAGATTCCGCAACCCTACTGAGTGGAGAACTCTAGACAGGCCAGTCTGCTTCCGTTGCCACCAAATTCCAAATTGGCCTTGTAGCTTGCCACTGCTGCATCTCCTGGATGTACCAGTATTGGAGCTACTTCTCCCCCTCTTTGCTCATATGCCGGTCCTCACTGCTACTCGCCTCGCCGCATGTCTTCCTGTAGATGACACTCATCCCGCATGCTCGCCGTCACCTCACCGCTCATGCTTCGTTATGCTTCAATGCATAAAACTGTTGTTTTCTTTAAAAAAGGTAACTTGAACACCTATGCATTTCGTTGGACACTTTAAAAGTAGATATCTCGAAACTGGTGAACACCTGAGGGTTCATTCCAAGCGAATACATCTTGCGAACTCACCGGTTATAATTCATAGATTGAAATATGTGCTGTAAAGTAAATAACTAAGTTCATTTTCATAATTATGATA
Source organism: Dermacentor variabilis (assembly GCF_050947875.1). Classification (NCBI taxonomy): domain Eukaryota; kingdom Metazoa; phylum Arthropoda; class Arachnida; order Ixodida; family Ixodidae; genus Dermacentor; species Dermacentor variabilis. The sequence continues at coordinate 52,909,863 of NC_134569.1, read as the reverse complement.
ATTATTCAATTAAGCATTTTGATTTCTCATAGAAGTAATCATAGGCACAGACTAAAGGGGGGCTTCGAGGCCCAAGCCCCTCTCGGAGTTTTCTAGAGGGGGCAGAGCCCCCGTGAAGTAACATATCGCATTTGGTGTTAGTTGGAAACAAGCTGTGATAGCTGTTGTCTTAGCGTAGATGAAGTGCACGGATGTTTTTCTTTTCTTTTTTTCTTGCCACAGAAGCTATCAACACAAAATCGAATTGACAATGTCAATGCAAAGGTTTAAAGGTGTTTTATATTGTCCCAGTCGCCATGTCTTTCTCTAATGAGCAGAAGGGAAACGTGATCCTTGCCTTGGGAGCTGCAAATGGCAACAAGAAGGAGGCCACTAATATATATTAGTCGTGGAAATGTGGCGGTAGACCAAACACATCAACTATCATCAGAAATTATGAAAACCTGAGACATATCAACAGCTTCCAGAAAAAGCAGCAGAGGACTATCTTTGAGTCCTAGGCTATGCACAGATGTACTAGCATTTATGGCTTTAAACCCTCATGCTGGCATGCGGGATGGCTGCCTAGGTACCAATTTCCAAGTCATCAGTTTGGAGGATGCTAAATGACTCAGGATTTCACCCTTACCACCTTGCGCTGCACCAATTCTTGGAAGACAGGGACCTGCAGAATCGTCTAAATTTCTCAGACTGGGTCCTCACGAAATCCGATGGGTCACCGAACTTTTTGAGCAACATTATGTGCACAGATGAAGCTAATTTTTGCAGAAATGGCCAGGTGAATTGCATAATGCATGCTATTGGAGTGACTCCAATCCACACTGGGTAAAGTGCACTCGGCACCAGTGGTTGTTCAATGTGTGGTTCGGAATTTACGCCGGTGCTGTAACTGGTCTCGTCTTCTTTGATCAAACATTGACTAGACAGCATTACGTGGACAAAATTCTTGAAGGAGTGGTGGATGAGTTTCCCAGTGAAGTCCCGCTGTCACGTCTTCCACTTCTGTGGTATCAGCCAGCACACAGCAGCAGCTGAGCACGAAATTGGCTGGATGCGACTTTTCATGCGCAATAGATTGAAAGGCACGGGCCTATAAATTGGCTGGCTAGATCACCTGACCTCTCTCCACTCGATTTCTTACTTTGGCGTTATGTGAAAGATTGAGATGGATGTCAGATGAGCTCAAGGCAAGGATAACGTATGTCCGCCATAGAATTTGAGCGTCAGTCATCAAGAAAGCCACAGAAGATGTGATAAAGTGGACTCAGTGCTGCATAGCTGCAGAAGGAGACATATTCGAATATGCTTACGAATTCATAGGTAATAAGGGCACACTGAAATCTCGGTTTTAAATGAGTAAGCATTTCTATCCTTACCCAACAGAAAAAACCATCCCTCCATCCGTCCCGTAATATGACCGCTTTCAACATAGCGCCCGCAGCAGCAAGCGAATTCACCTGCGTCTGCCTCTCACTTCAATGCCAACAAAGCAGTGAGAAGACAGTGCTAACGGAACTCTCTGCACATGCCGCACTCTGCCACTTTCGCAGAATGCTTTCAAGATATGGGCCACACCGCCGCACCAGACATAGCCGCCAGAGCACAGTTCATAATGGTTCAGTGTACCTAATAAATGTTGCTATACCGTATTTCCTTCATTTTCCGCATCTCCCTGGTCAGTTCATCCCATGTCAACATCTGCTGTGGACTATCTATAACACCAGGGAACATTGCTTCTACTCTCTTCTCTTCTTCGTCGTCTTGTGCAAGTCTCACTTAACAGTTCGCTGTTGCAACTGCGTTTCTTCGTTTCATGGTTCTTTCGCTGTCGTTTTTGCAATTATATGAAACACATCAGCGAACTACCACGAAACACCACATCGGTGCTACGAAAAGCTTACGCATCATTCAGATAAATCCCAGAGAAGGTCATTTGTGAATTTTCTTTTTTTTTGTGCAAACATCCCGAATGCCAATTCGGCTCATTTAGGAGTGGTACATTTACTATTTTGAACGCATCGGTATTGCCTTTTCTCTACACTTGAGTCGCTTCCTGGTCTGTTTATTGTGCTTTTATTTTTTGCCATGAACCTGTTGTTGTAGCACTTGTACACTCTAATGAAAAATAATACCGTCACTTTAATTTGGCTTTAGTCCGAGACAAGTTTCTGGCATGAAATATAGCTACGCACAATTTCTTTCAATGTGGTGCGAGCAGAGCCAGGATTTGAAACATTCTATGCCTATTACATTGCTTTTCGTGTTTCGTGGGTAGTCAGAGCGGCACTTCGGCCGCGTTATCAAGGAGCTTTTGTTATCGATGTGATCATTCGGCCTTGAGAGACGGATAATAAATGTCACCTAGAAATGAGAGGAAGGAATAGGTGCGAGTCCGTGAAGCCTGCTGTTGGTGCTCCTTCCGTACCATTATCAAGGTGATGAGCTATCTCTTCGGGTTTAGGACAGGCAAATCAGTTGCTCTCAATCAGTGTACTTTAGGTCGCTGCTTTATGATGCAGGTGGGAGTGCAGTTACGTGGTATTTTTCATGGGGTTTCTTTACCAGCCAGAAAAAAATTTATGCAATTGGTACATTGCTGAAAACAGCGCAGTTAGATGTAATATGGAGGTGCCTACAAATGCCTCATTGACATATTGATAATTGTGACAGTACTTCCCGAGTTAGATATTTAAGTATAATTACCTAATTAAATTTCAGTAAGAAAAAATTACAGGCGGCTACTCCACTATACTGGAAACAATATGCACTAGGTTTCCTTTGAGTAACGCAATTGCTCTTTTTTTAAGCCTTGGCGCATTATAGTTGGGACACCCGGTATAATTCACTCAGTAACCGAAATGAGGCCAGGCCGGATTCACTCGAAATCAGCATGAACAGCAGTCATGCGCAGCAGCACTTGTACTCGGACTCAAAGAAAAAAAAAAGAGATGCTGCAGTTTCTCCAGAAAGGCAAAGCAGTATTAGTGATAGCAAAGTTAAAAACAATTTCACGAAGGAAGATTCCACCACTGGGATGCCAAGTCCTTGGTGGTGTGAGAGGACTCAGCTGTGAAATTGAACTGTCTCCTACTATGAGGTCTTGTATATTGAAGTGTCGTCCAGACCCTGACTTATGCCAGGACTACAAGTTAAAACGGGGTTTATGCGAGACTCATATGGTCGTCGTCTCCTTCAGTCAGAGAGCTCATGGATGCACACACCGTGCTGATGCGCGTATGCACACTTCTGCACTCGGTGCGATACGGCACTTCCTTTTCCTAAAATCTGTCTGGGGTCTTTTTTTCCGAGTTGATCGTCTGGGTAGGCTCGGGTCTTCCTCAGTACTTGCAGCTTGACCTGTATTCGACCCTATGTCGGTTTCTCGCAGACTTCATCTGTTGGATAGTTGATCAGGTTGCGAACCTCCGCCGCTGTTCTCCATTTCGCTCTCCCTTTGTTGTGTTATGGCGGTTTCCCGCTGGACTTCCCGAAGTCACACTTGGTCTACATGTGGCTGCTGTTCTCCGCCTTCCGTGTTGACTGTTATCATGCATCCACCAACAGCAGTAGACACTGTGCCAGGCAGCCATCACTGTCAAGTGCGGTTATACTATTGCGACCAGACATGTGTTCCAGGAAGAAACAATGGGGTAGGTGGTGCCGAGACCTGACTCATGACTGGAAGTTTTGGGGCCTCTTGATCGGGGAAGTGAGCACTTAATCTGGTCCTTGGTTGGGTGCCCAGCAACATGTCTGCAGGCGATTTGCCATCCTTTGTCAGCGTTATCCTGTAGCGAAGCAAGAATTTACCGAGTCGACGTTGCAGTGACGCTGCTTTATTTTTCTTTAGTGCTTATTTGACGGTGTGCACCATGCGCTCTGCTGCCTCATTTGACTGAGGATAATAAGGAGCAGTTGTTATGTGACGCACATGGTTATGTCGGAAGAATATCTTTGTCACTGCGTTGGTAAATTGGGGTCCATTATCGTACACGACTGTGTGAGGCAGGCTGAAACGGGCGAAAATGCTCCAAAGCACTTCTACTGTGGTATCGGCCGTCACAGTTTTGAGCGGCACCACCCCTATCCATTTCGTCCCTGCATCCACCAAGACAAGGATCATATGCCCTTCCATCGGATCAGCAAAGTCAGCACGCAGCCTTGACCAGCGCTTGTTGGTTTCCGGCCAACCTGAGCTGCAGGTAATGGCAAACACTGCACACATTGCGGACAACTTTTTACCAGGCTTTCTATATCGCGGTTCAGCCCTGTGTACCAAAAGACCGTGCGAGCAAGGCTCTTCATTGCTGTGATGCTCGGATGGGTTTCGTGCAACTCTTGCAGCATGAATGAACGTGCCCTCTCGGGCAAAATAATGCGGTGCCCCCAATAAACTATTCCGTGACTCACTGTCAGTTCGTGCCTACGAGTGAAAAAAGGTTGAAAACACTGTTGTTCTGCACTCAATTCTCTTGGCCAGCCATGCAGGATCCACACGTTTACCTGACAAAGAAGTCTGTCTTCGGCAGTGTTGTCTGCTAGCTTCCAGGGACACAGCAAAAACTTGTTCAATGCTTGTGCATGCAGCACATATTCCACGGATGTATTTTCTCCCGCATTTTCTAGACTAGGCAAAGGTAAGCGGCTCAAGGCATCTGCATTAGTGTTTAGCCACTCAATAACACGGCTGTGCAGTTGTCGTTCGGAATAAAATACTGTTTCAAACGCTCCACATACTCTTCCCATTCCTGAATGCCTTCTCCGGTGAATGGTTTCAGTATAGGCATACTTGACGTGTGGTCATAGTCCCACCCTCGTTGCCAGTTGATATGAAGACACCAAGCTGGACAGGAACAAGTAGGCATTTAATTCATACATTTGGCATGCTCGAGCTGGCTCGTTGGCCACTGGAAATCCTCATTGCTGGTTGCCTTGTACCATTTGTTACTGCCATGAACCACTGGCTTGTGGTGTTGCTAGCACTACAGCGTAACAGTCCTCACAGAAACACAGGGTTCCGTTCTTTTTCTTCACCAAGACAACAGGAGACTCACCAATGGGCTCTTCGAAGGCTGGATGAGTTCGTCGTGTAGCATTTCATCGGCTTGTTCTTTTATGGCTTCTCGTTCCCACATCGAAATTGGTACAGGCTGTGATGGAGTGGCCTAGCAAACTCTTTGGTTATTACCTTATTTACTTGATTCTAATGCGCTCTCAATTGTAATGTGCACCCGTTTTCCGTGATTAAAAGAAAGGGAAAAAAAATGTCCCTCGATTGTAGCATGCATTCTTTTGCCACGGACAAGAGTAATGCTCAGCGTTGAATCCTGGCTGCAGCCATTTGCTGAATAGGCTTATCCTGGTGAAAAGGCCCGATCAAAGGCTTGTGATCAGTTACCATTGTGAAACGGTTGCCAAAAAGATAATCGCAAAACTTGGTCTCACCAAAAACTAAGGCAAGTCCTTCCTTTTCCAACTGTGAGTAGTTTCTCTCTGCTGCCGTTAATGTTCTCGACTGGAAACCTATCGAGTAATCTTTACCGTTGATGCAATGAGAGAGCACTGCACCCAAACTGTACATCGATGCGTCACATTCAAGCCTAAGTGGCTTACGCAGGTCATAATGAATGAGAAAGTTCGCCTTTTCCATAGAATTCTTCACTTCTTAAAATGCGCTTTCTTGCAGCCATTCCCATTTCCAGGCAACTCCCTATGTCAACAGGGCATACAGTGGTGCTAGCATAGTTGAGAGGTTGGGCAAGACTTTAGAGTAATATGTGATCAAACCAAGAAAATATTTCAACTGGCTCACCGACGTTGGTGCCAGTGCGCCTAGTATGGCACCGAGGTTGCCTTGCAAAGAATGCAGACCTTTTTCGTCAATTCGGTGCCCCAGAAATGTCGCTTGCTTTTCCCAGGACCTGCACTTGGCTTTGTTCAGGTTGAGGCCATTGTCATGGAGTTGCTGGAGCACTTGTTGCAGTACAGTCATATCATACTTCTTTCTCACGACAATAATATCATTCAGGAAAACTTTCACCCCTGGAAGGTTCTGCAGAACAGATTCCACGCACCTTTGGAACAGGGCTGGTGCTGAAGTGATTCCAAAGGCGAGGTGATCATTGCAATACAGGCCCTTATGCCTGTTCATCACTGCTATCTTTTTAGTTTCTGTGTCTAGAGGAAGCCAGTTGTATGCGTTGTGTAAATCTAGTCTACTTAACACTTCACCTCCTGCTAGCACTGCAAAAATATTGGCGACTTCCGCCAAAGGATAGCGTTCTAAGTAAGTTGCTGGGTTCTCCATTAACTTGAAGTCCCAGCAGAGCCTTGTGTCACTGTTCTTTTTCGCCATGGAAACTACCGGTGTTGCCCTTTCAGGGACACTGATCTGGAAAAGCGCTCCTTCTTGCACTAGGTGATCAATCTCTGCTGAAGTTTGTGTATGCATTGTGTAGGGCACGGTTCGGGCTTTGCAGAAACGAGGTCGAGCATCTTCCTTGATGTACAGCTTCACAGGCAGACCTTTACAGCAGCCCAGCTTGTTGTCAAACAGCTGCAAAAATTCGTCAAGTAGTGTTCTCACCTGCATGTTCATTTGGACGGAATTTACACTCGTGGCACTTTTGTCATCCAAGAGAGACACACTGGCCTTGGAAAATTCTATGGTACACCGAGAGCAGAGAAGTGGTCCTCGACAGCACATTAACGGTGCTGCTTCCGTTCCCCATGCCATTCTCCTGCATGTCTTGGACGTCTTGTGTCTTCTCGGAAGCCCTGGCGAACTGTTCAGCATCTTCCAAAATCAGCTTGTGACGCGTCAACAAGGAACGCCGTGCATTGTCGTCCTGGATATCACAAATGATGCGGTCTCGTAACATACGGTTCATCATGCTGCCAAAGTTGCAGCTTACGGAAAGCCTCCTGAGTTTGGCGATGAAGTCTTGGACACTCTCCCTTTCCTTTTGCTTCCGCATAAAAAACACGTAACTGGCTGCAATTTCATTAGCCTGCGGGTTATAGTGATCTTCCGAACAAGTGGGTGCAATACGGCATATGTACTCAAAGGCCGTCACTTCAGTGAACTATTCTTCGAGGTTGCACGCAGTTTCTTTGAGTGCGACTGTTATTAAAAGTTATATATATAAATATATATATATATATATATATACAGGCAACGAGCTATGGAAAGAAGAATGATAGGTGTAACATTAAGGGATAAGAAAAGAGCAGATTGGGTGAGAGAACAAACGCGAGTTAATGATATCTTCGTTGAAATGAAATGGCCATGGGCAGGACATGTAATGAGGAGGGAAGATAACTGATGGTCATTAAGGGTTACGGACTGGATTCCAAGGAAAGGGAAGCGTAGTAGGGGGCGGCAGAAAGTTAAGTGGCCGGATGAGATTAAGAAGTTTGCAGGGACAACATGGCCACAATTAGTACACGACCGGGGTAGTTGGAGAAGTATGGGAGAGGCCTTTGCCTTGCAGTGGGCGTAACCAGGCTAATGATATATATATATATATATATATGAGGTTCGAAAAGCTGGTCGCCCTCCCCCCCCCCCCCCACTCCGGAAAAATTAAGTCTTTCTGCCTATGGAAGTAATGGCTGCCTCAGCGTGTAATTTAAATCAAAGGATAGAACTGTGATAGCTACAACAGCAATTTTTAATAATTTGGTGCCTTAAAAAAAGGTATACCCTGTATATCTGAACTAGAAGTATTAAGCAAAGTCACACCACGGCTGCATCCTGAGCTGACTAAAAAGAAGTGAAATAACCTTGATATAACGAATTATCCGGCATGAAGAAGTAAATCTAAAATTTGGCTGCTCATGCTTTAATTCAATGGGATATTCACATGCCGTAACGAAATCGGAAATATGGAATCCAACACGTACGGTATCGGTTTAGCGAAGCAAATGTTTGTTTGCACGTGCCTTAAATTATATCTATCCTGGTATCGAAAATATCAAATAGAGTTGCTGACCAATTTATCAGATGCCATATTTTTCGAACCTAGGCGATTATTTGGACTTCCTTGCGGCACCGCGACCGATAGCACTAATGTATTAACCGGAATTTCGGACACCCCACGTACGTTGCTTCGGGGATAAACCGCTCATGCGACACCGCGAAAAGGTGGCTATGAAGAAAGTTGAAGCCATGTTACAGTGCCTAGTATTCTAGGCACTGCAGCCATGTCGACTAGGCACGAAACCACAACTTTGGCTGCCGAGAAGCAGCACTATAGTTAGGCCTAACGGCTTAAGTGCGGTCGGAAGAGCGGTTGGTGACAAGCCGTCGCGGAAAGTGCGCCGTGGTCAAGCGTGAACTCAGATGCACGGGCTAGACCACGCATGGTAGCGGAGTACCGGTCGATCCAAGTGCCGTTCCCTTTGTATCCGAAATGTCTTGGCGCGCGGTAGCTCGGCTTGGTTGAACCGCAGTCGGCAAGCATGGTGTCTACCTACCGGAATAGTCTGGAAATACTCAGGGAACACACAGAGAATTTGTGCCTCTATCAGAGAAAATTAGCTGTAGTTTTATTGAAAGGGAACGAAAGTCGCAGTAATGCTGGCTCGAGTCACTCAGACAGGAATCGTAACGAATCGTCTTTGACGCCGTGTCGTCGGCTGGAGCAGTTGCCAGTGTACAGTAAACGACCGACGTCCGGACAGCACCGCCACGTACCTCATAGAGTCAATGTATGATAGAAACGATTGAAATTTCGAACGCAAAATATAAGAACCCTTCGCCGTACAATTTTCCGACCTTTATGCCGGGACCGCAGGTCCGAGACGGGATTAATCTCAACGCCGCGTAGGAACACACAGTGCGTTGTCCCGTTTTCCGTATGCACTTCGCTAACTTAACCAAGGCCACCACCGTCACCATTTTGATTACTTTTCCGCCTCCGCTGGCAGCCGTAGCCACTAGTGCTGCAACGCTAGGCGCCTAGCTGCTTCGACGTTCGCTATTAAGCTTCTTGCTGTTCTGTGCCGTGTTTTTCATTGAAATAATTCGCCGCTGTCAGCAATGGGACCGACTCTGCCTTTGTGGTCCTCGCGTTCGCCTTCGAAGCTCGGAAAGCACGGCGCGTTGCGTAAGCCGATTTTCGAAAGTCAGCTTCGCCTCAATACAAAAATGTTACGCGGTGAAGCATACGCAAACGTACTGCGGTGAAGCATTCGCGTAGGAAGTAGCAATTGTCACGGGACACAGTATGTATTCCTAAATTATACTCGCGTGCACCCGCCATCTCCTGCCAGGGTATGAGCACCGATATGCCTAATAAGTGTACTGGCAGGACTTCGGAGCTATTTCGGATGTGCCTGTGGCGACTTGAGCTCTTAAGGGCAATAAAAGACACGCATTGATTTTTTTCGAACTGCCCGATTTTTCGGACGTTTTCGCGGCACTTAGGGAGTCCAAAAAATGGGACGTTGACTGTGCAACTGACCAAGAGGATGCTTCAAATGGTCTGTGTGGCGTACGCGCGGCGCAAGGAGGACGAGAACAGAAAGGACCTACGCATTGAGGAATGAACGGGAAAGGAAGCGTGCCCCCACTTCTTTGAAGGAGCTTGAGCTCAAAAAACTGTTGGCTGAAGCCGAGATGCAGGTGACCCTATATCCAAACCAAAATAAACTCTTTAAAGCAGCGAAGAGTTTAAAAGCAGTGAAGACAGGCGTTGTGCGCGGGCCAAGGGTAGGTCAGGATGGTTCTCTTGGTAACAGCGCAAAGGGACACAAACAAAAGGAAGAAACACGACATGGGCGCCCGTATTGCCGTGTTTTTTCCTTTTGTCCGTGTCCCTTTGCGCTGTTACCAAGAGAACGATGGATCTTAACCAACTCGTCCATCTTGCTATCTTGCTTCAGCATATGTCAGGACAGTTGAGGTTGACTTACCAGCTGTTGAGAGAAGATCTCACTTGTGACAAAGTTCATGCCTTGTGCCAATGAGCCTGCTATTAGTCTTTAAAAGTAGCTCATGTTCGAAAATATTTGCTTCTGTGTGCATACACATTTTATTCGTAATTGAGAATGTTCGACTCAATTTGCAATAGGTCTTACCATATTTTTCGAAGATATTTTCTTCGCTGTGAATTTTACTAAACCCTCCCTTCTGTTTTCTTTTTGAATAAAATAAGCACTATACTCCTTAATATTCAAACTGGATTAAGTAGTTCTTTTTATTTTTTTAGCCTGCTCACTAGAGAGTGAAAGCATTGTGTGACATGGTGTCAGCCCGTCTTGACATAAAACAAAATTCTGTGTCACTCAAGGAATTTTGCAAAGGCACTCAGGAAAAACCTGGAAAACTCATAAATTTAGAAATGTCAACTTGTTAGACACCCTGGCAAGGGTCCCGCACCTATCTCGCGCGATAACACTGATCGCACAGTTGTGTATTCGCGGTGGTGCACAGCATATGTAATTTATTGATGATTCCGTGCCTTGTAGCGCCATGGCAAGATTCCAGCAGGCTATCAAAATCTGCAGGAGACCCGTTGCTCGTATCGGAGGCACCTGCTTGCGCATCAACCTGATCGTGATACTTTTTCTCGCCGACATCAGTGTGTGTGCTGGTAACGAATATTGCATATACTGAAGATATTTTTGTGGCCGATGTGACTTCGCTATAATGAAGCGTGACTGTACTGTGTATTGTTATCCTAGTTCAGTTCATGAATATCGCATATAACAAGGAATCTTTGTGGCCAATGCGACTTCGCTATACTGAGGTGTGACTAGTGTGCATTGCTAGCTTAGTAATTGTGGTTTTACTCACAATTACGATGGACAAAGGCCTATTAGGTTGATGATTTTGAAAATTATGCTTATAATACAATTCTGTTCCATCGTGACATTTTTAATCCTCGTCATGTGTAGCATGTAGAATTGTACAAACATGCCAAAACGCTTCAAAATCAGCATTAATGCAATGATGTTGAAATGTGTTGCACACATGTTGTGACACTCCTGAGTGGGCCTGTGCTCTAAGATTCATTAATATGCACCAAACATGTTAGTGAAAAGTGTTGCAATATTGTAATAATAAAAGAAAGGAGTTACAAACATGCCACTTTCTGTGTTTGCTATGATGCTATGTTGTCTTATAGCAATTTGTTTTTGACAGCAAGCAAATTTCCAAAGTGGTCAACTGTGTTTTGAGCACGATTCACATGAAATAATTGATATGGTTCCTGCACTTCATGTACAGCGAGTGCCAAAAGTTTATGGGGCAAGGGTTTAGCAATGATTATGAATTCCTGCTCTGTTAAAGCCTGCTACTGAATAGATCACTGTGTTTGTCACCCGAAACTACTTGAGACTTTTCTTTTCACACCAACAGTACTTCAGAGAGCTCAGGCATGGAGTGCATATGTGTGAATGCAAGAAAATGTGCTAAAATTATGGAGTATAATTAAAATCGGAATTTATTATAAGTAATCAACAGAGGCAGGGCAATAATGCTCAGCTTAGCTTAGTGATGCTGAAGATGCATGAAATGTGTTAAATCTAAATTTTTAATAAACAATTATTTGACACTTGAAGGTATTGACCTATAAGTGGAAACAGGCCAACAGCTAACCAATGCTGTTAATGATATCACCACATGAAGTCCCAGATTACAGAGAAAACAACTTGAATGCTGACCATGTAGCAATTAGACATCTGCAGCCAGTGTGTCCCTGTTGTCATAGGCCCAGAATTCATTGACGTCTATGAGGATGCTGACTACTGTGCTGCCTTTACCACAACGTATAAGGTCCTTAAGAGTAATTTTGCATGGGTCCTCTGGCTTAACCATGTCAAAGATTTCGTCTTTTACATCCTCAAACTTGACAGGTTCCTGGTTATGTTTTCTCATCTGCTCCTGTATGTCTCGGAAGAAATAGTTGAGTGAGAAGACATCCAGGTAACCACGACCATTAATATCTAGAATACGAAAGAAAAACTGCAGTGCCTGTGGCTCTTTGCGGTTTTCTAAGGCTAAGACAAGGTCGAGGTATGTCTTGTAGTCAATGTCCCCGTCATACGTCTGACACTCCTGAAACACTCTGTCGATAAATGCCTGCGTCAGTGTTCCCTTGCCATACCTGGCCAGCTCACTTTTGCTTAACATCCCGTTACGGTTCCTGTCCAAGTTGAGGTAGTCGCCATAAACTTTGAGGGCCGATGTGGCGGAAAACCAGTTCGTGTCCAAATCTGTACTGGTCAGCTTGTCGCTTCGCAGCTCAGTAAGGTCGTCGTGGAACGAGCAACATAGGATGTCCTGTATCTTTATCTTTCCAGTCCGCAAGGGATCGAGAAAGAAGCAGAACTTCCGCAAAGCTGTGCACACGTAGAAAGAGTGAAACGTTTGCTCAATGCCGTTAATCTGAGGCAGGCTGGGTATAAGATCCTTTATGTATGCTTCTAGGTCAAGCTCTCTCAGGTAGCCTTGGCCTGAAACGTCGTACAAAGAAAGGTTAACACGAGACTGTTGCATCCACACCTTCTTCATGACGTAGTTGAAGAAGTCATCCACAGATATTCGGCCGTACGGGTCCTTTTGCAGCAACTTGGCGAACATCTTGGCAGTGAAGAACGACCGACATTTTTCGCCGCAACGTTTCGACACTTTCTTGAAATCTGCGTAGTTGAGCATGGCTTTTTCATGAACGATTGGAGGAGAGGACACATTCGCCAGTTCGTCCATGAGCGTCTTCAATTCATCGTGGTCCAAAAGTTCGGCGTTACGTCGCTCTAGAAGCAGTGCGCGAGCCTCCCCCCTCAATTTCTGCGACAACACGTTGTCGTCAGAAGGCAGTTTGTAATGAAAGCGAGGAACTGAGCTTTCTGCGTCCGATCGCTTGCTGGGGGAAACGTAGAGCTCGACGAACAACTCGTCTTCACTTTTATCGATGTTGGCCGCTGCAGGGGCCGCACAGGCAGTGCGTAAAGCATCTTTTAACGTAGGCTTTGATTGCGAGCATTGGGTCGATGAGGTGCGAATCATTGCTGGGCCTGATAGACTCAGCTGAAAAAGGCGATTATTTCAGTGCAAACCATTAATTTTGCGAGTATCAACCGCCAGTATCACGCCACACAGCTACAACGCCTACAACCGCCAGTTACAGCAGTCAGCATGGCAATCGGATCAAAACGAAAACTAGCGCTGACAAAAGCACGCACTGCCTAAACTACTAGACTACTTCATAATTTCATTAGTAAGAATCCAATCAATTCAACTTTGTGAAATTCTGCGCATAAAAATGTTTCTGTACGTAAAAACCTGCTATATCGCACTTTAATACAAAATCCCTTTGGTAGTAGTTTGATGTTATGCATTGCAGCAGTTATCTTCTTAATTTTAGCGTGAGACAGCTTCTACGAAGAAGCTTGCATGCATCTATCCACTGGTCATAAAAGATTTCATTAGCGCCGCTATGCTCAAATCCAAGTCAATCCAAGTAGTGTTTAGTATTTGGTTGCGTCTGTGGTTGGTTGCGCTCGTTGCAGCTGTCCGATTCGCGAAGAAAAAACCTTGATGCATATCGATGTATTGATACATCATTCCTATGGCTTTGTTTGATTTCGGAAACCACTACACACTTGATTGAAGTAGGCGATAAAGCGAACCTGCGTGTTGATTTTCCCTTTAGCCAGAGTGGAGTGCTGACCACTTCAACAGTGTCAATTCGCGGGGGCCAAATTTACTGCACCGAAACGTCGAGGGTGCCTGTCGATCAAAATACCGATTGTCTCCTTGGCTTATTCCATCGTACCGTAGAAATGGTGAGTCACAATACTCTCTGTTTGAATTATTTCGCTTCGCTGCTTGGAAGGCAAAGTTTAGCCCTATCTAGCCCTGCCTTCGTGTCAGGGGACAGAGACACGCATCGTATGTGCTATGCTCACGTTCGTAGACATTCTTACTTCCATGACGCTCGCCCGTAGTTTGAATATGTTCCCGTGTCAGTCGATTTATTTTTTTTCCTAGCCTTTCCTGGCTAATAATCCTGCTTAGTATTGCGTAATGTGATCAGGTGTTCACTGGGTGCTGTGATGGCTACTGCTAGTTCGACGTGTTGGATGCGTCTGGGACAACAAGCGTGGCGGCGACGCATGGCCTTGCGACCCTGGTCTTGGCCGGTGCTTTTTCTCGTGCTACCAGTATCTTTCGGTTTTGAGTCTGGGCACGCTTTCTACCCAGATAGCGTTTCGCGACCGTGGGGTCTGCTTCCGTTTTTTGGTGTGGTGTCGGAATAAAAACGTGTATGCCCCGTGAAACCATGCCTGCTCGAAAGGCGGCCATCTCTGAAATCGTATGATGCTCGCTCGTGGGTGTTCCTTCGCTCTGTTGCGGTATTTCGGCCGCATGTTTTGGGCTTGGGAAGGCGATAGCACTTAAAAAGCAAACGCAAAATATAACTTTCTTGCTTCCTTTGCTTCACTGCCCGTTCCTTCACTTGTGTGCACGACAAGCGTCGGCTGCAGCGATAAGATAGGTGGGCTCATTCATCGCGCGATGTCTGGCGCTTTTATGTTTCGTACAGGCGGGCGAAATTTTGGTCTAGTGTTTAGGTGAATCGCGGTGAAGAAAAGCGACTGATTGCACGAGTAATCTGTTCACGTTACGCAGGTTTAACTAGTACCTTAGGCGGCAGGAAAAATCGGAATTCATCGACCCAGTCGCTAGCTAGCTATGGCGTTTGCGCCTCTGAGGAAATCCGGAAACGAGGCGCGAACCTGTCTTTGGAGTCTGAGTGGTTATCCCGTGAAATACGGGTGGGGCGGGGATACTGAGCCGCACTAGTCAACTTAAAGGGTGGGGCCGAGGTGTAGCCACAACTGCCTGTGGGTTATGCTCAATATATGAATCCAGACTATAGTTATTGAGATTTTTAAACAACTCTTCCATGAGAAAGCAGCCACCCTGCAGAATGAGGCTTTGGAAAGCGCCCATGTACTACACCATGGGGAGGTGGGGGACAATAATATCACAGTAAAATATTTGGTCCACTTGGTCTGTATACTTCAAATACTTGTGCATGTGGATGCACATTATTTTCGTGTTCATCATAGGTGTTAACGACATGCACACACTATATAAAGTTTTGTGTAGCAACTCTTTTTGCTTTAACACATAATAAAACCATGTGCCATATCGACAGCAAGTCGAGTGTACTCAGGATTTATAAGGTATCTACGACTGTGGCCATTTTCAAAAAACATGCAGAAAGAGGTAGATGGGATTGCAGGGTGTTGATGCCATTGCCATTAGATGGCACCAGATTGGCTAAGAGTTCAGAGGCATGAAGCATTTATGAAATTATCTAGGAATCACTCTAGGGCAAAGAATCTCCTCCTGTCAGATGATCATGCGAAACAGCAGTGCGCAAGGATGGGACAGTGTTATGCCCTTCAGGCAATGGACATGCAGTGCTGATGGCTCTTCTTTCCTTTTTTTCTGCTCCTTTGTCATGTTGCCTTTTCAAGTGTATATACTTTAATAGCAAGAATTAATCATGTAAGCTGGTAGTCGTCACAGTGTCCTGTGTCGGTTCTACTTCTGTCCTTCCCAGTGTTCCCCCTTTGCACTGCTTTTCATTGTGATCCGTTATCAAATAGGTCAACTTTTTCATTATCCTTTCTATTTTTAATTCATTCCCTTAATGTTGTTCTGGGATGCAAGTAAATTGATTCTTTATAGTGCAAACTAAAACACTCACATAGAGAAAAGCCCACAAGGGCTAGCACTTGTCCACATGCTCTCTTTATGTGATCATCTTAGTCTGCGCTATCTTCTCCACACATGAACCAACTAGTCCAGCATTCAGTTATTTTGTCTTGCCAATTAAAGGGCCTATCTAAATGCTGTGGCTGTTTTCTTTGCTGCAGTCCACAGCAGAGTTCCTGAAGGGCCTTCCCTCTTACAACGAGAACAACTTCACCCGCTTCCAGGCAGACTCATCCTGCAGAACAACTGTAAGCACAGAATAGTCAAGTCTTAGTTTGTATCAACTTTCTGCTGGCCACTGTGCAGCCATTCTGAATGTGGCATTGATCAAACACATTTCTGTCAAACCAATGAGTTCCGTTCAGATAAGTTCCTATTGTAATTTAGTGGCACTTGTGTGTTATGTGTTGTAAGCATATATTAAATTGCACTGATGAGCTTATGGTTGCAGGTTCAATCCTGCCACAGCAGTCACATTTCAGTGAGAGTGGAATGCAATAACGTTCTTGTAGTTATATTTAGTGCAGGTTAAAGAATCCCAGGTGGTCAAAATTGATTTGGAGTCACCAACTAGATCCTGCCTCATAATAATATTGTAATTTTGGCATGTAAAACCCCAGAATTTAATTCCTTCTTCAGTAAATTATATGAATTCAGAAGGTGGAGGAAGTGTCACACTAGGAAAAATTGCCATCTACGTGACTGTAGTCTGCTGGGTCCATTTTAGTTTCTTTAAAGAGCAAACTTTGAACTTTGAAAAAGAATTCATCCTGATTAGAAATTGTACACAGGTCTGGTGCCTTGCTGTGGTGATTGCTTTACTATCTGAGCTGATCGGGTTGCTATCAATTTTTAGTGTGCGGCCAAATTAATTGACAGTTCTTGCAGTTTGTTTCCCATTGTAAAATTGATTGTGCAAGGTCCCAAGTTGCAGCTATAGAAGCTTAACTTGCCGATTAGCTACCTTTTCTGTTGAAGCTGGGTAGTGCCGATTGCCTGCTAATAGGTGGACAGACTTGTTGGGAAAAGCTTACTGTTTAAAAACCTAACCATGACTTCAGTCACTTTCTTGAAATATTTGCAAGATAGCCTAAAGCTGTTCTGTGTCCTTGGTTGACCTTCATAGCAGGAAATATTGCTTAGTAACATTATTATTGCTTTTAAGAATTGACCTCATTTGACTTACATCTGTTGTGATTTGCACAACTTGCAGCTTTCTTGCAGCTGCAATTCACCCATTTGTTGATGTGATTGACTTTTGGTAACATAATAATTAGATCTTTCCTCTCACTTGACCACATTCGAATACACCGAAAAGCACCTGTGCATTTATCCTGACAGCCATTAAATGCTTGAAACTGTGTTTCTTGTGTCTGTGTGTCCTTTCCGTTATGCCATTATCATCATGCTCTGGTGATCTCCTCAGGCTCAACTTCACCCTCACGAAAGAGCGAAGAGGAAAAACTAAACTTTGCTCACCATTACCCAGGAGATTAATCTCATGCTCCTGTAGCAATGTGCAATTAGGAGCTGAGCGCACCTAGAGTAACTGTACATGCTTCCTGCAGCAGCAGAGTTCACGGAGGTCGGCCATATTGTGTGCAAAATGAACCATGGTTGTGAGGGAAAGCCACACGTCACATTTGTAAGGACCAGGCTCATTGCGAGAACAATCGTGGTTGACTTGCGCTACCCCCATGTTTTATCTACTCTACCTTTGACACTCGAGGACCACTTTATTACAAACTTAACACGCATAAGCTATGGTAGTTGTCTTCTGAACGAATAGAAATATCCTCTTGCTGGCACGTCGCCTAGCACTGAATTATTCATTGTGCACAGCATGGTAGTGCCATCTGTTGTAACGCATGTCAATCAACTCCGAACGTGTCCAAAATACGAAAGAAAAAAGGTGCTCATTATTTGATTATTGTATTGAGAAAAAGAAAATATAATTTCAAAAGCAGCTGTCTTTACGATTGTCATCAAAGAAAGCACGAAACTGTAATAATGTTGCAGCACTACCATCTCCAACTTTGTTTATATCTGCCCTAGTTTCAGGTTCTCCATGCTACATGGTTGCTTTTTGAACCACGTGACCATGCTCAACGAACGGCGGTGTGAGTGGCACATGGAAAATAGACTTGCAACTCTGGCTAACTATGGGGAACCATATAGGAGCCATGCACAGTAACTCTAGGTTCACCAACCACTGATCTGTCACTCAGCATTCACAAGTGGCAATTTGTGTGGGTTTAGCGCACCATGCAGACCCTTAGAGTTGGGTTGTCTGTGTGTTTATTTTGGAGGCTACAGCAGACAATATTAGCTAGGCAAAGACAACATCATCACAAGGAAGTTGTGAGGAGATAGTGGTGCTCACTGAGGGGTCTATTGGTGTCATGGTAGATGAGTTCGGAGCTGAACAAATTGCTGAAGTATGCATATTTTTGTGTTCTTTATTCATTCTTTAAGTTCTTTTTTTTTATTTATTTCAGCTTTGTGCAATTTTAAACACATTTGCATGTACCACGAAGGTCAAGTTAACAGAAGTTGACTAGGTTTTGCTTGTTGGTAGCACACATTTGAACACGTCAGCTGTGGAAGTTGTGCTTATCTGTTGTCTATAATAGTCATGCTTTATTGGCTTGAGTAAGGTTGACTTGTTCAGCATTTTCTTCTCATGCTTGACTATTTTTTAGCTTGGCAGCCAATTAATAGTACTCGCATTGATGAACGCTTTTGCATTTTGCACTCCATTGAAGGTGCGGAGGCCATCAGTGTACCTTCCCACACGTGAACACCCATCTGATCAGGGTAAGATGTTGCGGCACTGCATTGGCGCTATGACTGAGGATATAGAAATAATACGGCTTAACTGGCAGTTAAAGTAAAGTGGTTATGGGCTGTTTCAGCTTTCAATGGGTCCATCTTTAGGCCATTCCAAAAAATTATAATGTCATGACAGTGATAGACTTGAATGCTCTTAGAAGAGTATTGTTATTAAAGTGAGTTAATGCTTTAAGGTATTAATTTTTATTTTAGTTTTGACAGCATCTTCACAGAGCTGGATAGCTACCAATAAAGAAGGATAATG
Organism: Dermacentor variabilis; assembly: GCF_050947875.1. Taxonomy (NCBI): domain Eukaryota; kingdom Metazoa; phylum Arthropoda; class Arachnida; order Ixodida; family Ixodidae; genus Dermacentor; species Dermacentor variabilis. The sequence goes on along the minus strand of NC_134569.1, from coordinate 52,891,027 downwards.
TTGTATGTGAAAGCAAGTACTGACTCAGCCGATGAACCATTGGGAACATAGTCTGCATATGAACTGTCCACATGTACAAAAATGTCGTGAAATCCATTAAAACACATTGACATCACGAGCATGGTGGGCTAGGCACAAAATTCTCGAATAGAATTTTGACTTTAGTTTTCTTTGCTAATAACCTATCATTTCTTTCCTTTTTTGCATAAAAGAAATGTGAATCAGGTTTTGAAAGAATATTTCACCAGTTTAAGCTAAGCTAAGAGTTGGGACTGGTCTTAGCAAGTTCTTAAAGTCATGCTGTAAGCTAAATTCCTAGCTTTGGAATCGCTTGTTCATAAGTACTGTAATGCCCAAGCTTTGGTTCCACACATACAGCTAGTACAGCTCTTTTCAGTATGATGGGCTCGTTTGCCACAGTAGATAGTCCTTCCAGGCACACAAAAAAGAAATATTTTATAATTGGAGCATCTAAAGCAACACTTTAAGCACTCACAGACATCAATCTTTATAATGTGCACTGTCGAAATGCCATTTCAGTGATCACAACTGAGAAGACCAACATCCTGCTGCGATACCTCCACCAGCAGTGGGACAAAAAGGTAAGATGTATGCCTGCAAAGCATGTGAGCTAAAGAATGCTCTCCTAATATTGTTTTACTACCTGTGTTTGAGATCCTGTAAGCATCAACTTGGCAAAAGTAAACAGTATCTGGAATGCATTGGTGTAGTTGCAAGGAGAACCAGTTTATGGCACAGCAGTCATAGCACACAACTACCACACTGACATACTGAAAAAAGATGTGCTTAATCTGCAAGCTCCTTTTATCCAAATTATTTTTTTTGTCCTCGCATGAATTTCTGTGCTGATAGATAATGGGTTAGTATAGGACTACTTGGCATTGCTGCTACTTACTTTCCAGCAGCTGTCAGCCTTAAAGAGACACTAAAGAGAACTCAGCCAGTTTACACTGATAATGTATTCCATGAAAACTTAATTTTCGTTGATTTTGCAATAATAGATTAATTATCTGTGGAGAAAATGAAGGTGAAAGTTACATTTCCTGAATTTTGTGCTAAAACTCAAGTGAAACCGTCAGTGTGATGTCACGAATTTCAATGTATTTCTTTATTTAGGCCGCTTTGGCTCAGTAAAAGTTTCTGAAACGTGCCATGTTTAATGTTTGGCTCCTTTAGAATACAATGTAGCCTATGTTTCCCAATAAGCAAATAATTGCGTTCTAGCAGATGCCGTCAAAATCCGTGATGGGTTAGCGGGCATAAAATTCAAGGTGGCGTCGCCAGCTGTTACTATTTTTTGCACCTTTTCTCACAGTGAGAGTGGCGTTTTTGGTATTGTAGGGGTGTAATTTACTAATACAAGTGAAATAATTTTTTCTCTGTAGTGTTCCTTTAATTTGTGCTAGTGAATCATCGCAGTGCATCAACATAGCAGGGGCAGCATGGATTAGCCAACAGGGACACTAGCCAACATGTGAAAAGGCTGGCACCTGAATAACATAGGTACAGCGCGACAGTTTTTTGGGAATAAGACAGGAAAGAATGCTGGCTTTCAGCTGAGCTTACTGAATAAATTTCGATCGAAGAAGTTACTGAAGTGTCGACCGAGGAATCAATATTCTCTATCAGATAGGTGAAGTGAAGGTGTACTAATGCATCGATCCACGGCCTTCCTGACGAAAAAAAGAAAGCTTCTAAAATTTCTTTCTTCTTTTTGTTCTTGCTTTTTTTTCTGAAACCTTGCCTTGTGGAATAATGGCTTGCATTTGCATTCTTTGCAGTGTATAGCCATATGGCTGCCATACCCATTATTTAATTTATAGGCATGCTGCCTGGCCCAGTCATTAAAGCATTGGCCTTTTTGACCTATATATATAACTTTCCAATATCCATCGATATTTCGTAGATGACTTCTGACTGTCAACCAGTAAATCTGTTTTCGTGACCAATATTGCACCGTCGAATAGTCTTGTTGTTATTCTTATTTATGCACTTTGGAAAGTCTACAAGGGGCGGAAAGCAACAAATTGATTTCATATCGGATCGCTATTTTCTTCAAATTGTGAGAAAACTTGTGTACCTACACAATGACATGCAATGGTCTTTGACCTTTTTCTTTTCCTTTATGACCTATTTTTCTGCTCTTGACCCTCTGAACAAGGCTTTCACAATCAGGTGTGATAACACTGTTAAGATAGACAGCAGCTATCAGTTTTTCTACCTGGTTTGTTAAACTGATTTCAGCCTTGTGCTCACACAATTTGTTAAAGGGGCCCTGAACCACCCCTCGGGCTTGGTGATATAACATAGTCCGCAGGTAGCATACGCTGTTGTGAACATCTCAGCAAAGTTTTGCTGTCGTATGCGGTCTGTGGAGCTCACAAGTGGAACGCGAAGTCACCTTTTTCTCAAATGCTCTCGTTTCAAAAACTCCATGATCCTCGCTGTCTTCTGTGTGCTTTATTTCATCATAAAGCACACTCCAATGAGCGGCTGCCATTGGTCGCTGCGCTCGGCTACACCGCGGCCGCCGTGAGGTGCCGCCACGAGTCCAGTGGCTAAGCACAATGCGACTCTCTGAGGACAGCTGCTTTTGGCTTACGTTTAGCGTGACATGGGCACCAAATCGGAAATTTGAACTGTGCGCCATGGGGACGTCTCCGCCGTAGCCTTCGCAGTGCAAGGCATTGGAGGAAGAAGGGGAGCACAGCTGTGGCCGTGTTTGATTGCCGATAACTCCGCTTCTGATGAACGCATTGAAGTACTTTTTGCAGCAAAGTGGTTCTGAAATAGCCTATCTTCACTTCAAATATCTTTCTCCACTTCGATAAAAAGTGATTCAGGGCCCCTTTAAGGGCAGCCTGAATACACTGGTGGGAATGCCTCTTTTTATTAACGTTGAATGACCACTATCAAAAGGGAGGTCATTCTTAGCGCTCCTAGGCTGATAGCACCAACAAGTAGGTTCAAAACAGAAAGGTCAAAGACCATTGCATTTCATTCCTTGAAGGGGCAGCGCAATAAGACGAAGACAGAAGGCAGGAACACACAAGACAGTGCTGAACTCACAACTAACTTTATTCGAAGGCATACACACACTTATGTACACAACCCATAGCCACGTGCTCTCCCATCGCTGGCGTCATTATCAGTGCGCAGGCAAAAAACGCAAAACCCTTTAATCTAATGCTACGCTATGAGGCGCCTTAAAAATTCAAATTCACTGTCATGCAAATTTAATGATGGCATGCTTACACAATGCGACCCTTTATTCCTGATATAGTAGGCCTCAATAATCTCCCTCGTGGTCTTTTTTTTGAGGCCTACTATATCGGGGAAGAAAGGGTCGCATTGTGTAAGCATGCCATCATTAAATTTGCATGACAGTGAATTTGAATTTTTAAGCCGCCTCATAGCGTAGCATTAGATTAAAGAGTTTTGCGTTTTTTGCCTGTGCACTGATAATGACGCCATCGATGGGAGAGCACGTGGCTATGGGTTGTGTACATAAGTGTGTGTATGGCTTCGAATAAAGTTAGTTGTGAGTTCAGCGCTGTCCTGTGTGTTCCTGCCTTCTGTCTTCGTCTTATTGCGCTGCCCCTTCAAGATGTTCAACCGGTACCAACTCGCCCAAATGTCGATCCTTTTGCACTTCATTCCGTACGTACATAAGTTCTCTCGCAATTAGAAGAAAATAGTAACCAGATATGAAATCAATTTGTTTTTTTACGCCCCTTGTAAACTTTCCAAAGTGGGTGTCCCAAATATGAATAACAAGAAGACTATTTGACAGATCAACATTGGTCATGAAAACAGATTTACCGATTGCCAATTAGAAGTCGTCTACGAAATACCAATGGATTGTGGAAAGTTATATATAGGTCAAACAGGCCAATGCTTTAATGACTGAGCCAGGCAGCTTGTCTATAACTTAAAATATAGGTATGGCAGCCATATGACTGTGCATTGCAAAAATGAAGAAAGAAAGAGAAATTTTAGCTTTTTACACCAGGAAGGCCGCAGATCGATGCATCAGTACACCTTCACTTCACCTATCTGGCAGAATTTTCATTCCTCGGTCAACACTGTTATGTATAATCACGTATGTGTAGTTGCGCATGCACCGGGTTCTTCCCCGTACAAAAGCGGCCAGAATTTCTTCAATAAACTCAGTTGAGAGTCTGCATTTTTTCCTGTCTCTTTTGTTTTTCCTTCCCGAAAAGCTGTTGTGCTCTACCTACGTTATTCAGTATGAACCAACTCGTCCAAATCAAGCTGTTGTTGCAGGCAGCTGCTTAGGACTGCAGCAGCTGCACTGTAGTAAAGTTAGGGCTAAGTAGGTGTCATGGTTGGTCGACGAATCATAAAACCTTTTTGTGCTACTGAGGTGAACCTTGCCCTTTCACATTTTGAGTTCTATTTTGTGTTTTTGGTTGAATCCCAATGTATATCGCAATTTGTTGGCACTACATTTAATAAGATAGGAGATAGAAACATGTATTGCAACACCCATGTAAATTGCTTAGGACCAATTTGTGAAAATGGGGTCCTCCTGGAAATTGGCTTTGCATACTCTAGTTAATTCAACCTTCCTTTTTAATTGCATGAAAAAGTGCCAAATGGTATCTGCCATTTGGCTGTTTCCTTTAGTTTTAATGTTGGATAACTCAGACAGTGTTACCCATGTATGGTTCACATTAAATTGGTTGAAGTTATAAGTTCACCTTTCTTGCTTTGTGCTTACATGTGGAGAGTACTAACTTTAAATGGCACTTACAAAACAATGATGTCTTTTTTATTTGTTAATGTTACATTTATTTTTCTTGCAAGATTGTAAACTAGCTGAGTAGAACTTGTTGCTGGGCGAGTTGGTTGGGATCTAAAGAATACATTGTTGTGCCAAAAAAGGAAAATAAACACTTGGGAAGGAAGAGTACGAAACATCGTACATTGTTGCGCCAAAAAAGGAAAATAAAGACTTGGGAAGGAAGAGTACGAAACATCGTTTCGTACTCTTCCTTCCCAAGTCTTTATTTTCCTTTTTTGGCGCAACAATGTATTCTTTAGATCTGCAAACTTGCTGCTTTTTTTTTAAAGTTTTTACTCTGTGAATTTCTCCAAAATGTTTCATGGCCCAAATTCAAATTGTAAGATCGGCATTAGACCAATTGCAATCACCTGTTTTCTATAACAGCATTGTTGTGTTCCTTATGCATTAGTGTGCATACAGGTAAAACTTGCCCTCAATGGATTTTTGTGCCTTGGCTGGACTTGTGTGTTCTATTATTGGTATGAACATACACGCGTTTGTCCAAAATGCTCTATGGCCTTGGCATCAGAGTAATACCATAGCAGCTTTTGGGTGAAGCTTAACGTTATGTAGCTCCTGCGTCTAGGTTTTGTTCACTGTTGTGTTGTTCAGCGGAATAAGGGTGGAGGGAAACATGTGATCTGTCCCATCCCCAATGTTTCCCTCCACCCTTATTCCGCTTAACAACACAATATGATGCACAAATTGGCCCAACAGTCAACAATTTCGTTTACTGCTCGCAAGTTTTGTCTCTAGAAGGGAACAGCAGCACGCAAATATAATTGCTTTATCTTGCTCCTCAGTGCAGCTCTTCAGATAGACGTGCAGATGTTTGTACATGTGTAGAAGACTAATGTGATAGAATGTAAAACAGACAGGAGGGACTCATTCTTTTTTTCTTTGTTCTTATGTGCCTGTCTTTTTTTCTTGTGCCAAACCTTGCAAGCCAAAGGTTTTTGTGCTTTTCTGGCTGGCTTTGTTGTCTTACAGCAGAGCAGCTCAAAGAAGCGCGATGCCGGACGTAGCGGTCTCCCCCTGGACGATGAGACAGCATCCAGAAAAAGGGCGCGCACCGATACATCCAACACCGACGCTGACTCGCCATGAGATTGCCAAGCAATGTTGCCAATGTTGGCCTGGCAGGACAGAGAGTGGTGTCCAAGAGAGACTGGGGGGTTCCTGGAATGTCTTTGCTGGCATTATTTGCTGCACAGTGGGGTCTTATTAAAAGGAGGAAGAGGAGCTTGAGAATGCTGGCACCAATGAGCATGTGCAAAGTGTTTGATGAGTTATGGGGAGGGGGTTGGTTGGGCTTGGGGGGTATGCTTCTCTTTATTTCTTTTTCTCCAATTTGGAGGTAAGGATGGGGGGAGGGGGGAGCCATTTGTCAGCTTCTTTTACTCGAGCTGTGGTATTTTGATTTAGTTACTTGAGCATTGCTCTCTTGTGATGTCGACATTTGTGAGAGCCTGTTAATGTAGAGCCTCTCAATCGGTGCTCCTTTGGTCACTTTGCTAAGCAGCGTCATTATCTGATCTGTCACTTGAACTGGTTCCACCTCTACATGAGATGTGCACTCACTTCGTCATCCTTTCCGATTTCTACCATCTGTGTAAAAAAAACACAGTTGCACTTTCGTTCCGTGCCGAAATCTGAAAGTAAAACGAAGAGGGAGTGCAAAGAGTGGAAAATGCCACAGAGGGGCTTTACATTAAAGCGCGAAGGCATCTACCAAAGAGAGCAAAACTTCTGTAAAAAGGGCCTGGAGATACAATCTGCTGACGCTCAAAGGTTGGGATAGACAACATACATGTTGTTTGTGCCCCTCCCTTTTGTGTGACAGCATATATCTATGTACATGTTTTCACTCTGGGAGTTGTAAACGTCAGCTGTTTGACCATTTTTCACTAAGATTCATTGCAGTGGTGGAGTGAGTGAATATGAATGCAGTAATGTGATTCACAAGCACCTGACTACTTATAGTAATTGAGGTGCACAGTCTTGAAGGTAAAAACTTGTGTGCAAGTAAACAGATTAACTGAAGGCGATGGGACACAACTTGTTTTGCTGCGCATATATTGTTTTTGGGCGCATGCAGTTTCACATAGTTCAAACGGACGGCAACAGACCATAAGGTATTAAATGAAAGCACCAGGCCCTAAGTCACATTAAAAACGTCTGAATGCTCATGAACTGTTTGGTTGAATTAGAATAGCTTGGCATAAAGTGCTAAACACATTGCAGCTGGCCTGTAACCAGCTCTCAGTAGGGTCACTGCACTGTAGCAGCAGAGTTGGTAAGATGATTATGTCATTCTTTCCAGGCTTGAACTTTAAACTGCAGGAGGCATTAGTAACATTTCTTCGTATGCGAGCATAAAACAGAACCTACTGGTGTCTGTTGGAAGTTTCATTTGTGGCTTCTGAAAGTGTACGATGTGCATGGGGAAGTTCTACATTTTCAGGTTGGCATATCATGCTAGAAGGCATCTTCATTTATCATATTGAGAAATGTTGGCATTGCGATTTGTTGCGTTGAGGCGTTTGCTCGATGCGAAAACTGGGCCATGCGTAGGTACCGTTTATTGCGTTTGCACATTGTGCTTTCAGAATTTCACTTACTTTCTCTGTTTCCTTCAATGATGTGTATGTGTAAGAGTCAGAGTGAAACGTTGGGAACACAGTTCAATTTAGGAAATGTTGTTACAGTGGTCAGCTTGCACACTTCAAGTCTTGCATTTAATTTTGACACTTAGCTTATGTCACTGTGCGTATTAAGCTGCATGTGTGCTACCCATTTTCTATTTAAGCAGTCTGCTTTTAGTTGCATCTGTTGGTAAATTGCTTCTAGGCTATCAAGTCCTGTTTAATGATCTGAGTGAAGATTTATCAGCTATTTTCACGAAAAGTGAGCACTTCATTATCAATGTTTTTGACACTTTATGTTGGAAGTAATGTACATTTGCATCATCATTATTGCCTTCATAAGCAGAAGTAAAGGCATGGTTGTTGTGAGCCTACACAGATGACATGTCCAAGTATAATACATAACATATTAGATAACATGCTAGAGTCAAAATTATCATGTTGTAAGCACTGTTTAGGCCCAGGCACAGAAAGGTAGCTGTGTAATGGTTTTGCCTGACCTGGGTCTAGCTTGCTTGAAGTCTGTGTAGATAGAGCTTGCTTTACAATGCTGCAACTGTCACAACAGTGAGGGTCAATGCAAAGCATTTGCCTATGTTATGCCATGCAGAGTGAAACAGTGTAGTTGCCATAGTATCTTATTTTCCTCAATTTTTCATAACCTGTGTGAAAACCAAAACTAGACACAACTTATGCTGGGCATCTATTGTACTACATTGTCCAAGTTTACCACATTATGTGCTCATTGGAGTATACTAGTGTGTCAATGCTGTTCACGTGCTTGCCCTTGCATGTCCTTTCTGTGTTGTTATATGCTCCAAAAATGTTCAGCCCCTTGTGACAGTGTTGGGAGGGCGCTTGAGGCTTTGTGTATATGCCGCAGTCACTGGCATTAGTTTGTTTTGAGGGCTATTGCGGCTCCTACTCTACAACCTGTAAAGAGCAGGGTAGTGTCGGTGATTGCAGCACCTTCGTAAGACATTGTGCCCCCTCTTGCTCTGGTTGCACGGGGCTGCTGACTTTTTTTTTTTAAATAACAGCTGGTATGCATGTATGTTGTGTCACTGGGGACGAAACCTTTTGGACCACGAATGCTGGAAAAGAAAAAAAATGTGTCCAGGCAAATGCGTACAGCCGCAGTCCTCCAGGTGAGTCTACGCTCGTAGTGGGGACACTATAGTGCATCAGTTTGGACATAGACATTAGGCACTTGCTGTGAATTAATTGGTGCCTTTGCACAACTTGACAGCCGCTATCTTCGCCAGGCACACATGTGCCCACAGCGCTAATGTCACCTGGACTTCAGGGTTTGGGGCTTCACAGTTTTAACTTACTCTGTGATTCCATTTCAATCCCTGATGTGACACCTGGCAAATTGGCAATTGGTTTTTAAAATTGTATGTGCTGGGTGCCTAGACAGGAAGAATTGGCATTTTTTTCTCTGACAATCGTTTCTTGAAATTTATGTGCTGGCCGCCTAGGCAGGAAAAATGGCATCTTTTTCTCTGCGGCACCTGTTGGCCATAAACGTTTCGTCCCCGGTTTGCGCACGTACTCTCCATGTGTTTTCATGAGCACACTGCGTCATGGACGTCATTGTCTTCGTCGTTTCGTTCTGTTAACAAATTGTCCCTGTCCGTGTGTGGATCGTGTCGTGATGGCGGCGGCGGCGATGCGGAAAAAGTAGCTCCGTGTCGGTTCAGTCTCCATGTACGCGGATGCATTTGCATCCTCGCGTGTAGGCTACTATCGTGTTGCCGCGCTTTTCTCTGCCGCCGGCCTCTTACGCGGCTCGCTTTTTTTCCCCCCTCACCTGCCTTTTGACGCACGCCGCAAATCCGCGGTTGCTGCTCTTTCCTCATGGGACGGCTATAGGAACGAGATTTGCAATTACAAACTATGCATATCTTTGCATTTGGATAGCGACGAGCTAGCCTCTTCGGTTATTTTTCTCGGCGAACCCACGACCAGCCGCTTTTGAAGGCGTGTTTGGTTTAGTACTCTTTGTGCTGTTGTGTCGGGGAAAAAGGCCTTGATTTTCTTTTTTTCCCCTCCTACCGTTCGCCTTTGTCGTTTCGTGGCGGCACTGTCGCGTGGTCACTTTCTCGCCACGAAAGCTTACGGGACACGGGTTCCACGCGATGTGGGGATTTCGGCTCTATTAAGGCCTGGCGCTCCTAATTTCACGTACCACTGTGTGGTCGCGTCGGCTACGACTGATTGAATCTTTGGATTCGAGGCAACGTGCCCAAACCTAGCAGAAATTCAGTTCGCCGATCCGTGCCCCGTAAACTTTTGTGGCCGACTGTACACGTCTCGTACTTTTCGTTGTGTCGCGGCTTCCTGTTCTTCCTGTTCTTCTTTCCCCATTCCTTCTTTTTTTTTTTTTTTGTAGCGTGGTCACGAATGCGTGTGCGAGAAATTGCAGTTTGCCTTTTTTAGCCACTCAATAAAAGTTTACAGTATGCGTGCTTGGCCAATTGTTGCAAGGGGCCGCGTTTGCCCTTGACGGCCTCCAGTTCAGAGGTCATAATCGGGAGGAATGAAACATATGCCGGGACAATGCAGTAATTCTGTACCGATTCATTTCCTTTGCGCGCTTCGTCAGTAGACACGATTGGCGATGTTGTCTTTTCAGTGGCGTCGCTGGCTTGGACTTGATTCATGTGCTCACTTTGCAAGGCGTCACGAATTTCGACAGCTTCAGTGCAGTGCTAGATGAGTGTGTTAAAAATTGCAATGAACGATTACCGTATTTCTCAAAATTTTTATGGATTTATTTTTCAGTACGGGAACGGCCAGAACACGCGGAAATGCAGTTAAAGCCGTGACGTTGTAGCTATTGGCGGCGAGGAGTTACGGAGTCGCCATCTATCGGAAGCGCCTCGCTGGCGTAGTATGAGGGATCACGTGGCGCGCTCCTCATAGGTTTTGCTGTCAGCGCTCACTGAAAACACCACGCGCGAGCTCTCCCGGACATTTCTGTAAGTACTTTCGAAATGAGAGAAGTTTCTTACTGTCTAAATAATAATCTTGGGCAAACTGAAAGCACAAAATCGTTTACAGACGCTATCTCTTTACCGAATACGTACAGTGAACGCCACTGCGCGCTGTCGCCGCGATGGAGTCTCCCGAACCGGCTTCTTGCGTGAAAGGTAGGTAAACGCTGAGAGCAAACTATCTGAAATATGTTCTTATAGTGTTTGTGGAGCGTAATAGAATGAAGCCTCAATGCAGCGATCGCGCAGATTCGCAGCGACCGACTGCGCGTCTGCATGCTTGTCCGCGCACTGTTTCGCTTTCTCCGCGCTTGCGTTTTCGCACCGTGCCATGAGCTTTAGGCCGCAGAATATGAGCATTTGACAGTATACAAGCAACCATTGTTGCGTGGGCGCTATCAGAGCTGTTCAAAAATAATTTCATTGTAGACTTCGACGCCTACGGGGACTGTGATGTGCCGTCGCGATGGTTCAATCTTTTTTTTCTTCTAAATTCTTTGACCTTTCAATACTATTTCTCGAGTTGCGTCGCACTGTATGTTTATCGGTGTTCTCAGCGTGCAATTCCCCGCTGCTCCTTTTTTGTAATCCAGTGCATTAATTCATAACACAAACATGACCATATGCCATGCTTTTTTAAAATGTGCTTCTTACCGCTGCCTTTCCACTCCACTGAACTTGCCAGTTTCTACAGCATCGACAAGTTCATAGACCAAACCGTCATGACATTAGTCGGGCAGCGGACTCGGGCGAGCGTCTCAGTGCGCGTTTTCAGAACATCGCAGACCGGGCGCCGTAGCAGAAATCTTCCTCGCGTCTGTGCTTGCTGCATACCCGAGTTGTAGCCGATGACTGTTTGCCGGTTTTATGTTTCGCGAGCCAAGCTTCACACAGCTGCTTGTCCTGCGGCTACGTGTGAATAAGGCTGACACCGTGCTCCGTTGCGTGCGTCCGGCATTGCGGCACCGAGCAGTAGCCCACCATGTTGTGCGCCTTCAAAGGCAGCCACTACCTATTGTAGAGCTTTCAAGCGTTGTAAAGGAGACACTCGAAGCGGGAAAATCTCGCCACTAAATGAGGACCGCAGCGTACGAGGGAATTTAAACTCTCGTTTTCAGCTCGCTTCGGCGCGCCCGAAGCAGCCGACGCGGCTGCTATGTCCACGTGATCCCTCCTAGCACGTCACGCCGACGGTGGCGCCAGCTTTTCCAGTGGTGGAGCTCGAGGCCAATACTCTTAAGAGGAAGCTTTAGCTCGAGTGCTATCTAAATACATGTAAAAGGAGAATTCGTTTTTCTCGGCAACCACTGCACCAAATTTGACGAGGTTTGTTGCATTTAAAAGAAAAACTTAAAATCTAGTGACTGTTGGTTTCGAATATTTGAGTTAGGTCGTCAATCTTTTATTAAAAATTGGCGAAAATCAAAAATTTTCAAAAAACGAAACTATCAAGTTTACAACTCTGTAACTCAACCACTAAAGATTATAATACAATTCTGTGAATTGCATCTAAAAGTACATCCATAGCGGACAAAATTGATATGTTACACATGAACATAAAAAAATTTAATCACAGAGAAATACAACTTTTGTAAAACCATTGTAACCAACGTAACAAATTCATGTAAGATGTAAAATGACATATTAAATTTGTCCGCTTTGAATGATCTAATGGATGCCGTTTACAGAACCGCGATATCAGTTCTTGATGCATAGCTATCAATTTGTAAACTTCGTGCTTCTATTTTTTTCAAATGGCCAAATATTTGAAAATCGTTTTAGGAAAATTCAAGCCCTAAATCGAAATTCCGCTTCCAAGAGTCACTAGAATTTAACTTTCTCTTTCAAATGCGACAAATTTCATCAAAATTGGTCCAGGAGTTATCTCATAAAAACGTTTTTGCGTTTTACATGTATTTGAATAGGCCGCGTCGGAGTTGGGCCCGAGCTAAAGCTTCCTCTTAAGAGGAAGCTTTAGCTCGGGCCCAACTACAATGGTTTTACAATGGTTACAATGGTTTTACAAAAGTTGTATTTCCCTGTGATTAAATTTTTTTATGTTCATGTGTAACATATCAATTTTGTCCGCTATGGATGTACTTTTAGATGCAATTCACAGAATTGAATTATAATCTTTAGTGGTTGAGTTACAGAGTTGTAAACTTGATAGTTTCGTTTTTTGAAAATTTTTGATTTTCGCCAATTTTTAATAAAAGATTGACGACCTAACTCAAATATTCGAAACCAACAGTCACTAGATTTTAAGTTTTTCTTTTAAATGCAACAAACCTCGTCAAATTTGGTGCAGTGGTTGCCGAGAAAAACGAATTCTCCTTTTACATGTATTTAGATAGCACTCGAGCTAAAGCTTCCTCTTAAACGTAATCACACCCTTCGGGTCGTATCTTGCCGCACAACGACAATCGGCATCTTTCTTGCCCGCGCTTCCATTCTTGAACGCGGCGAGCCCGATACTTCCCAGTCACGGACGGCATGCGCGTTATCAGTGTGACGCAGCATTCTCGGAAAGTAACGAGGGCCGAGTTTTCAAGAAAGGAAACGTAAGCAAGGCAGATGACGATTATCGTTGCGGGACAAATACACACCCCAAAGGGTGCAACCGTTTTAACACTCTTAGAAAAATTTACACTCTTTGAGGCTTATCTTGTCCCACAACGATAATCGTCATCCGTCTTGCCCGCGTTTCCTTTCTCTAACGCGGCGAGCCCGGTACTTCCCAGTCACGAACGGCATGCGCGTTATCAGTGTGACGCAGCGTTTTCGACAGGAAAGTAGCGAGCGCCGAGTTTTCAGGAAAGGAAACGCAAGCAAGGCAGATGACGATTATTGTTATTATTATTATTATTGTTGTGGGACAAATTTACACCCCAAAGGGTGCAACAGCTTTAAGAGTGAAGAGTGTGTAAGATAAGTTTACACCCTTTGAGTGGTTATTGCCACACAATAAACGTCATCCGTCTTGTCCGCATTTCCTTTCTTTAACGCTGCGAGCCCGGTACTTCCTAGTAACGAACGGCATGCGCGTTATCAGCATGACGTAGCATTGTCGATAGGAAAGTAGCGGCCGCGGCGTTCTCAAGAAAGGAAACGCTAGCAAGACAGATGATTATTCTTGTGTGGCAAATATACACCCCAAAGGGTGTACATTTGTGTACACTTTTAGAAAAATGTACACCCTTTGGGGTTTATCTTGTCCCACAACAATGATCGTCATCCGTCTTGCCCGCGTTTCCTTTCTTTAACGCGGCGAGCCCGGTACTTCCCAGTCACGAACGGCGCCGCGTTATCAGTGTGACGCAGCATTCTCGACAGGAAAGTAGCGAGCGCCGAGTTTTCAGGAAAGGAAACGCAAGCAAGGCAGATGACGATTATCGTTGTGGGACAAATTTACACCCCAAAGGGTGCAACCGTTTTAAGAGTGTAAGAGTGTATGTTGTAGCTCCGCGTTTTCGGCTGTGATCGAATTCAAAAGAAAGGAAAGTGTGATCATTTTCTGCAGCGGTAGTATAGGTGGCTGTAACCGGAGTCCTGTAACAAGCCGATTCGCCATGTATGCGTGCGTGCGTTATCTCCAGCGGCATGAAAATCGGCTGCCATCTTCCTCTCCCGTCGGGGGGAGAGAGCGGCGGGAGATGAGGGCTGTCCGAACACCCTCTAGGGAACTAGGTGGTGTTGGCTGACCTCGAGCAGTCCTCCCCAACACAGCGTCAACTCTCGTGTTCGGGATGTGTCGCGCGAGCTCATCTCAATAGAGCGGGCGTTCGGCAGCACGCGCTTTTTGCATCGGCGGTGAATGTCCCATGAGGCCACAGCGCGATATACCCGCCGCGACGGGTGGCTATGGCATTCTGCAGCTTAGCACAAGGTAACGATTTCGATCCCTGGCCGCGGCGGCCGTCTTGCTATATATGTAAAAAAGTAGTTAAAAATAGATTTGAGTACACGGTGCTTTGGATGCTTCGTTAGAGATTAGCTCCAGCTGGTCGAAATCTGCAATATTCCGCTATGGGTGTGTCTTTTAGCTCCTGTGATGCTCTGGGACATTAAACTGCGTCAATCAATCGCCCACGGGATGTTGCGCGGTTGGAGTTGCCGGAGTGAATACTTTGTGGCACTTAACCGAGCAGCGAAGGAAAGCATATCGTCGTCTTCGCAGCACACTGCTCAAGCGGTTCGGGCCTACGTCTACGGCGGCTGGTCATGCTTGCCCATTCCTGTCTAACAATATATTCACATACGCACATGTATACGTTCGACGCGATAAGTACAGTTGGCGCGTAGAATGTCCTGGTAGGTCATCCTTGTGGCGGACTTGACCGGTTAGATGCCCTCAAAGAATCTCAGTGCCTAGCTAGTGCGAAGAGGACAAGCTCAATAGCGCGCGATGGGACAGCGAATATTCCATTGTACCGTCCGGGCCATTGGCAACCGCATCGACAGCTAAGTGCACAGGGGGTTCCACTAAGCCAAACCTGACCGAATTTCGGCTCTTCATTTGCATTGTCAAGAAGTATGCTCACTTGAACGGCATGGTAATTATCTTACCGTACTTGGCCATTCGTCTGCATTGTAGTACCCGACAGGAGAGTTTCATATCTCTCCCTGTGAAATCGTCGGATATTTCTATGCGCCCATGGCTGTCAGAATGATTACATAGCTTTTAATTACGTCTTTTGTCATCACACGTATAGTTAGGCTGGGAAGTTAATCAGAGTTAAAGCCTCCAGTTTGCTACCCTGCACTAGGAAAAGGGTAAGTAAAGACTGGAAGAAGAGCAAGGACAAAAAGACGCGTTCTCGTCCATACCGACTCAGAAGGCAAATTAAGGATGTAAACATTTTTTACAGTGTACTGATGAGCATACCGAACTACTTGCTACACTACACTGCAGAGCTGTCCCGATGACCTCGCGGACATATGGTGGGTGCCCGCGGTATACTATTGGTGCCTTCACTAAAAATAGACGGACGGCACAGTGGCATCTAACATGACAAAAGCTGGCACGTTATGTAGTGCGTACTACACATACAACGTATACTCAAGAAAAGTGGGCTTTTATTGAAACCAGCCCAATGTCAGACCGTTATGTAAACCCTTAATATCGGACATATGACAATACGTCTGTCCATGGCGGTAGCCTGTTCCCACAGCTGTTCTGTAATAACATAAAAAGTAGCGCGATTGCGTGGTGAATCGCATAGTTTAAATACATATTTCGTATTGTATTGGAGGTCTTGTTTAAATTGTTTGCGACACAATAAGGTGTTCGTGAGAAGCATAGTGCAGTAACTCGGAAAGCGACAGACCACAGCTTTGCAGGTGCTGCACACACAGCGTCGTCAACTTCGAGAAACACGACATCGCAGTGGTGCATTACTGTTTTGCGAGAGCGCGGACCGAGCAACAGTCTAGTGTCGCTTGGTCAGCACAATGTTCTGCTTTTCGGGCAGCAGGAAGATGCTGGAGCCACTGCCGTCGAGGTTCACATCCGAAGGCCTTCCTGGGGCGCTGCAGCTGAGTTTCTGCATGAGTCGCACGAGGATGTAGAACATGTCCATGTGTGCCAGCTTCTCTCCTGGACATGTGCGAGGACCCATGCCGAAGGTTATCAGCGGGCCAGCGTCCTGGCGCAGCTTTCCCGTGGCCGAGTCCAAGAAGCGTTCGGGCCTGAATTCTTCCGGCTTTTCCCACATCCTGGGGTCGTGGTTTACGCTGTAGACGTTGTACAAGATCCCGGTACCCTTGGGTATGACGAGCTCTCCTGCGGAACATGGACGGACGTCCTCATTAAAACTTGTGTTTGGTCCGCCCTCGGTACGGATATCTTTCAGCTTTAATTACACTACAAGCCCGTTTTACACTCTTTACTGCGTTGGATAGCGTCAGCAAAAGGCCTTTCGTAGAAATGCGTCGCACCTTACGTATGCGTATTCTCACGCCAAATCTTCAAGCGTTGCTGTCGACATGCTACTGACATTTTGATCGCTTATCGTGTCTTCAATAGCGATATTTGAAATACATTTCATTATCTTTTAAGTTTAGTGGAGACACATACTGGCAGACACTGGCGTAAGCTCATTGTGGAAAAAAAGTTGCGAATCGCGGGTTCCGCGAAAAGAGAGCAGGTCGCTTGTTTCTCTTTAGAACCCTCAATTGAAGTGCCCTGAGGAGGTACGGACAAAGAAATTTTGTATCCCGCTTTTCTTCCTTTATCAGATAGCTCCCAATGTGGCTTCGACCACTGCACCGACCGATGAACCCGCGCATTTTGGCGCGCTTTTTGAATTGGTCCCAACAAAAAGTACTTACTGAGTTGTTGGAACTGCCGAAGAACGCAACTGTCACGCCCTTAGCAGACGCTCACAAGAAACGTGACTGTTTGCGCATGACATTCGAGCGAGTGGTGTCAGGTGGTGTCACCTCGTGGTTCAGAACCGAACCAGACAAACACAAATCTAATATTGCATCAACCTAGTGTATTATACTTCGCTGCCGCTGTAAATTTTCAGCAGATGCGAATCGTGACACAATTACGCTTCTGCGAAAACTGAGACTAGCAACAAAGAAGAATATGCTTGGTTATTGCAATATTATCCCTTTGTTTGTCTGGTTAAGTTCTGCGCCACCAGGTGTCAGCATCGCTCCAGCCGCTCACGTTTACGCCGCCGCCCATCCGGTAAAACTCTCAGTCTGCCTGCGTTTACCGGACTAACTAAAACTCTTTAATATCAACGTACCTCGGGAACTACGTTTTTAGCACGGAAGCACAGATAGCAGGCGTAGTGCGGTTTTATGGAAGACATTGATTCCTTGCCGGGCTGTTGAACACTGTTTCTTTCTCACTTACGCCGGTCACATTCAAGATATCGGAGTACCTTTAGGATTGCGTTTATTTCGAAGGTAAAAATTAAAATAAATTGGAGGCTTAAGCTTCGCCTTTAACAGTGGAACGCGATAGCATTCAAAGATCCTTGTCTGCTTCTCACGCTTCCCGGCAACTGCAGCGTACGTAACCGTAATGTTTAGCGGGAAACGCTCGCGGCGAACGCTATATGCACTAAGGCGGGCTTTCTGGTAGAAACGCGGCCTCTTGCGTGGACAGCGATGCGGCGGAGGCGAGCGCCATCTGGAAGTCTTTCAAGGAAACGAGCGCGCCGCTCCGTGGCCTCCGAGATATTCACACGTCGGCGCGCGCAAATGGCGCACGGCGTGGCCGGTCTATGATTGTAGAAACGTTGGAAAAGGGGTTTGTTTGAGTTTTCGCATAACAGAATTATGTTTTCTCGTATATTCACATTACAATTCGACGCTATCATGTCTGTAGGTTGTGTGTAAGTCGTACTTTACGATTTTTCTTCGTATTTTAGCTTGATAAATTCAGTTGTGCGCCACATGGAGGGCCTGTGTATGGGTGGTTCGAAAATCCTTCTGCCGAGACGACGTCCGACGCTGGACGCCGACGCCGGATATTCTGTGACACGGGGCCCTTAACGCTTTTGCGTTAATATAAATTGGTTTCTTATTTTTACACGTTAATTAAGCACCCTCAGACTGTCAAAAATGTGATGCAGGAGGAATAAAGTTTTACTTTTGTTTCGCTAAAAGATAATAGGCAATTTTGGAACTGCAAATAATTTCTATAACTCACAAACACTTTTACTCGGCTTTTTTCACAACCATTGTGAAAAAAAAAATGCGGCACATTACTGGAATTTCACAAGAATGTCTCAGTGGGCCTTTGGTACGAATAGTAGCGTGTCATTTTCGATAACGTATCTTATTCGTAATATACGAGTTTTTTTTTTTTCGTCTGTATCCTATTCAGTTACGGCGGGGCGCGCGGCCGCCGCCGGAAGATGGCGCGACGTGTACATGTACCGAAATCCGGGCCAATTTTGCAATTTCTTTTTAGGCGAACATTGATAACTTAGATATGAGCAAAGGCTATGGAATGAATATTCGCGTGCTTCGTACTTTACATTAGTTAGGCTATTCCATAAACTAAGATCACTAAAAACTTTTTTTAGTGTTACGATGCTTCATTCTGTCTCAAATGGCAAATTTACGAAAAAAAGAAGAAAAAAAGAAAAAGAATGTTTACATATAACGAGCTTTGCGCTAATCTTATCGAAACATCTTAGTTCATTGCACAGCTTAGTTGTTTGCCTGCATTAGTCGAATAGTACATCAGTGCCTAATCGTATTACATTTGCGCGCAGTTTCGAGTTATCGCTGTGTGCGTGACAGGCATGCATTTGCTATTTTCTTTTCATTCATAAGCGAAATAGCATTTTAAAATTTAGCGTTGTTTAACCTTCAAAGACGCCCTTTACACGACGAGCATCAAACAATAATTGTAAGAGAAGAAGAAAAAAATTCTAAAACGCGTACGTATACCGTAACCTTATTGCGGCCATAATGCCTGCTATCTTTAATGCTCGACATATTACTCAGCGCGTGCTCACCAACTTTGGTCTCCGTAGACGACTTGTGGGGTAGACCAAGTGGGGCTATGGGTCGGAAGCGAAGCGCCTCTAGCAGGCAAGCCACGGTATAGGGAAGCCTGGCTCGATCCTTGTACACTGGTGGCGTGCTCCCTGGAAAAAAAAAAATTCGGGCAGAACTCAGCTACGGTGACCATCCGAGTATGCGAAGAGCCGGAGTGCGTCACGCACGGGGCGGGTGCTGCAGCCGGGATCCTCTCTCGCGCTTCTCTCCGGACACGCTGCGCCTTCTGGCGGCGCCACCGTGAAGTTCGCGCATATCGAGTGGCACGTGCACAGTGACCAAAGTTGGTGTCAGAGAGGTTACGCGTGCACATGCCCAGCTGCACATACCGATCCCAGGACCACATACCCAAACTGGCATACCCCAGCTCACGTGGGTTCACGCGAACCCACGTGAACGGCACACACTGAAGACTGCACACGGAATCGGCACACTTTTTCAGGCTGCACTGTTTTCGGAATCGGCCCACGATATTGCCGGGATAGCAGGATAGCCGGAAAGAAAACTGGTCTGACAATGGCAAGCATGCCATTCGCATTAAAAAGCAGTGAGGAATCGAGTGCGGACACCAATTTTCGAAGTTTTAGAAACTCTAGCGTACGCTTCTATAGCACGTAAAAGGGGCACACTGAATAGCTGTGAAGGCCGTAAGGCACTTATTCTAATTTGATACCGAAGTTGGTCATGAAATGCCAGACCTGGTGCTATTGACAATATCATGTCTTAATGACATAGCTGTACCGTGAAGTACGCTATCGCTATGCTTGTCTACGTCGTTGTAACAGTGTCACTGCATGCAATGTCCTGACCGAAGCATTCTTATGCTGAGTTTTCTTTAAAAGTCTGACAAAAAAAAAACACTACTTACCGATGGTGTCCTCGATTTCTTTTTGAATTTTCTCTTGTATTTTAGGTTCCTTTGCCAGCATCAGAAACAGCCAATGTAGTTCTCCTGCCGAAGTGTCAGTCGCAGCTGCGAAGCGAACAGATACACTTTGAAAAACGATGAACGAATGAAAACTTGAAAACCTAGAGCGCAAGACGGCGACTGGAAATGCTTGCGTTAGCAAGTTGATTTCTCCCTTTAACACTGCCGCTGACGTACATGTTTTGTTCGTCATCGCCGCTTGATGTGAACTTGCACGAATTCGCGCCAGCAACGATAAGACACCATGCGCTTTGGTGAAGCCTTTGTTTGCTGCAGCGCTAAAATACGACGCGGTATCGTGACCCTGTTTAGTACGAACTTCGCGAATGACGACTGTTGCCTCCGAGATTCAGGTGCGCACTTTCGCGTCTTTTTTTTTTTCATATTTGAACCTGTGGAAAGATTAACTTGCTATCGGCGTGTAGTGCACCCTGGGTAGCTATGATAGCTAGCGTGTTTTTTTTTTTATTGCACATCGCGGTAACATATGCGCCAGGCTGCATGCTGTCGTGGGCATTAAGCGAAAGCGTTTGACATTCGATACGAACAAGCCAACAGTACACTGCAAAGAAAAAAAAATAAAAGCTACAAGGCTGATTCCACAAAATTTCTTGTTGGCAAGTTGATCTAAAGAGCGCTATGGTGTCAATTGTTTCTTTTAAAACCGCAATCGGAAGTCGACATAATGCCCGTACAGACGAAATCATAAGGTGAAGAATGAAATAAAATGTTTGCTTTCATTGCGTGTTATTAGTAAGAGTTTCTTATTCTGGATAGATGAAAACTTGTATCTGTGAGTTATGACTTCGCTACCGATTCCCCCCCCCCCCCCCCCCTACATCGAATATGATACGCTCAAGACGACCAAAACGAGCATCACTCTCCTAAGCCGTGGCCATGCTCGACCGGATTATACTCGCAAACCCTTATTAGTAATCGCTTTTTCTTTTGTCGACTTACTTTGCTCACTAACGAGAGAATGCACACCTTTCATTTCGACGTAATTGAGAGAAATGTGCGCGATGACTCGGCACACCACTGCCGTTGACCTGACAAGGAATAAAAATGAGGACACTTTGCAGAGCTGGAGCATACGTACCACCGAAGATGTTCAGAACAACCTGCACCATGTTTCCTTTGGTCAGGTATTCGGCGTCTCCCTTCTCCTCCCGGATGGCTTCCTCCCGAGCCGCAAGCATGGCGTGCGTGAAGTTCTCAGTCTTGCCTGCATTGCAGAAGATAACACTAATGTCGACGTTGCTGATGGCGGTGACCATCGCGGCAGAATGCAGCGTCAGCAACTCCGCGTTTGGAAGTGGCTGATTCGTAAGTTACCTCGGCCCGACCCGTCACTCCTAAGAAAGAAAGACGGACACACAGCTAACAAACAAAGACAGCAAGGACAACATAGGGGGACATTACTTGTATTTTTTTAACAAAACGTCGTTTTATGCATTGAAGCACAAAAGTAACTGGAAAGCCAATGCATTTCGCCGCAAAGTTCGAGGATTAATGTCTCGAAACTGGTGTCATCCTGAGGATTCGTTCCGAGTGCATCCGCCTTGGGAACTCCAAGGCTAGGATTTGTACACGCGATGTAGGGAATATAGTAATTAGTTAAAAACTTAATTACTTAATTGGTCGATTATGCATTTAAAACTTTTGTAGGTATATATATATATATGACCCTAGAAAATATTCATTTAACTGAAAGTTCAGTAAGCTGAATATTCACTAGAATATGGAACAGCATAAGACACAGCAGACATCGGGTCAAAAGTGAGAAAAGCAGTTTATGGATTTGTGCACATAAATATATGCGAAGTGCGTAACACTTACGTTGCTGTCTATCTCATTTAAAAAAAATTAATTTATCTGTAATTTTCATTTGCTCTGGTGCTCTTAAAGCGCAAAAAGTAACAGAGCTGTCCAGAAAGTCTGTTTTGTGCACTTCCTCTGGCGCAGCTTGTTGCTGAGACACGAAGCCTCGCAACTTTCCAAGGCATCCTACGGCCTCGGCTGGAATTGCAGGGTTTGAATCTGCCTCTGCCATTGCATCTTCCTCGTCGTACTCTTCTTCTTCGGGACGAACGCTGGAAACAATTTCCAGATCCGATAGTTCAGCACAGGTGACCAGCTCACTCACTGTCGCACTACACATAGCCGCCGCGGGAGGTGCGATCTGGGGGCGACGGGCATCGGCTACGCCAGCGTTGCAGAGCGCAATACTTCGTTGAACTGAAATATCCGATAATCAGAAATTCGTTTAACTGGGAGATTTTTGCTTTGAATGCATAGAAAAACTGCCGGGGACTTTCTAAAAGTTCGTTATTCTGAAATATTCGTTAACGCGAAACCGACCTTTGTACAACTGAGAGTTTACTGTATATAGGGTGTCCTATGCTAACGTTAGCAAGGCTGACAAAAGAAAAACACATGAAAGATAATAATAATATTTGGGGTTTTACGTGCCAAAACCACTTTCTGATTATGAGGCACGCCGTAGTGGAGGACTCCGGAAATTTTGACCACCTGTGGTTCTTTAACGTGCACCTAAATCTAAGCACACGGGTGTTTTCGCATTTCGCCCCCATCGAAATGCCGCCGCCGTGGCCGGGATTCGATCCCGCGACCTCGTGCTCAGCAGCCCAACACATGAAAGACGGCGTCAGATACGATAACAAGACATACGGTGTTCGGTCGTCAGACCTCTGACGACCGAGCACCGTATATTAGATAGATAGATGTCGGTCTCTTTCACGACTTTCCGAAGGAGTTGCATGTATAGCGCTTCTTCACACTCTACTGTATGCGTTTAACGCTATGTATAGGGATGGGGATATAGTACTGGCAGCATCTTGTGCACGAGTAACGGCTTGTTCCATATTTAACTCCGTCTGCGAGAGGTCTCGTGCTGCCTAAGAACCTTGAGCCCAAATTCATTCTTCTGAAGGGCAAGGGCTATACAGAGGAGATTCCAACGCTCTCAAGACGCGGTGTACTACGTCGACGCGGCAGAGTACATGACCAGTCAGAATATGAGTATTGTTTCAGTGAACTCGGAGGGTGATCTTAAGGTCAGCGGATGCTGACCTTAAGATCTTAAGACCTGTGCTGCAGCAAAGCCAAGGTGGCTGAGGAATCGGCCATTGCTCTCACTATGGCTTCCACGCTGGCCACAATAATAGTCAGCGATTCTAAAACCAGAATTCTGAATTACGCAAAGGGGCGCATTTCGCTGGAATCACAACGAATCCTGGCAAACTTCCGCGGTCAGCGGGTTGTCCATATCATCTGGGCGCCTGCGCACTCCTCTCTCCGCACCAATGAGGCGTCCGACACCGTGGCTCGAATACTCACAAGCTGAGCCACATGGGCGCCGCGGCTGGGGCTGACAGGGGACCGGATACTTAGCTACAGGGAGATAACTAACCGTCACAGATTGGGGAAGGGTGCGTCCCCCCCCCCCCCAACACACACACCCATCACTTAATAAGCAGCAGGCGGTGGCATGGCGCGTCCTTCAAACCAATAAGTATCCAAATCCGGTGACTCACTATCACTATCACCCAGAACAATATTCGGCCAAATGTAAATTTTGCCAAAAAAGGGCGGACCTGGATCACATTATCTGAGCCTGCCCTCGGGCGCCCCGGCAGGGCTGAAAAGTTAAGGATGGGGAGCCGTGGGAGACCACGCCGCTCAGCTCGGCCCCCGAAGACCAACTTTTGGCCGTCCAGCAGGCCGAGGATGCCGCTAGAGCTCAAGGGCTTCTGGCCGCCATCTAGGCGTGGTTAATTTGGTCCCTCTACCAATCTGCCCGCTACATAAATAAAAGTTATTTCTCTCTCTGTTATCCGAATAAATGTGACTCAAACAATGTTACTGCGCAGAAGTGCCATGGTACGAGATTTCAACTCCTTTTTATTTTCTGCGGTTTTACGTGCCCCACTCACGATATGATTGTGCGGCATGCGGTAGTGGAGGACTCCGAATTAATTCCCACCACTTGGACTTCCTTAACATGCACCAAATGCAAAGTACACGGGCTCTTTTGCATTTAGCCCCAACCGAAATGCGGCCGCCGTACGTGGGGTTTGATCCCGCCCCGTCGGGCTTAGGAGCGCAACGCCAAAGTCACTACGTCACCACTGGGGGTGGATATTTCCTCAAAAAAGAGCAAGTGCCGTTACACAATAGCGCATGTAAATGAAACGCTTACAAATTAAAACTACCTAATAAATGTTGTATGACGAAAAAAAAACAAATTTGTAGACAGCTATACGAAGTGAGTGTATTAGCTTTAGCGGCCGTATAAACTTGCAAACATTCGCTTACCAACTACGTTAACAAGCACGGTGTCACACGCGCACAGGTAAACATGAACACATCTCGCCCGATGACCGCGGAAACTCGTTGTCAAGACGCTAAAGTGAGTAAGCACGGCGGCATTAGCGAGCGAATTGGCGTTCATGCTGTCTCCTATCCCAACGCGAAATAAGGGTCGAAAGCGCAGCGGATGCCTAGCTACTGGCACTCCGCGTACTTTGCCCACATAGCGATAGCTTGCAAGATACGGCGCCCGCGCGGTCGCGCCTTAAGCAGCAGCCGTTCGAGTAAAACGACGCCACTCCCCCTCGTGCCTCACGCGCGACGGAAGACGGCGCGCTTCCGCTCCGCCCTCCTCCCTGGCGCGCACAAGATTGAGCCGCGATCGTCGGCTGACCCTCGTAAGCTTCCACTCGCACATACAGCGCACGGCGCGCGACGACTATATTATCGTGTTTAGACTTTATATGGAACATCACGGCGACGGCGACTGCGGAAATGCGCTTGGAGTGTCCATATAATTGCTGTCGCCATAAAAATTGTTAGTGATTAGAGAAGTTGTCAGAGTTCATGAGCCTTGCAGTAAGTATGCCCCTACAGGAGGAAGAGGTCTTCGAAAAGGTTCTACCCTTCTGGACGTGTTCCTACATATGAAATTGTTGAGTAACGTGCTTTATTAAAACTTTTAAAAATACGTTGTCTGCGCACCTCCAGTGACCTTCGTTGAGTTCAACGAGGTCAGCGAAGACAGCTGCAGTAAGCGAGATTCGCTTAAAATAAGCGAGAACTGAACATTCGGTGAGGTATTTGCGGTGACGTATTTGTGAACCAGCCTCTTTCCATCGATCCAAAGTAAATGGAAAAGATGAATGCTGTGCCGATGGTGAAATGGACAAGCGGCTTCTCTCCAACTTAAGATGATATGGCACCCTAGTGGATACTCATCTACCCATGAGGGCCATTGGTCGGTCACATAATGATTGGTTAGTTGGACGCAACATCTCTTTCTTGAATCGTAGAATGAGCACCGAATGAGTAATCATCATCATCATCATCATCATATTTTGTCCACTGCAGGACGAAGGCCTCTTCTTGCGATCTCCAATTACACCTGTCCTGCGCCAACCGAGTCCAACTAGCGCTTGCAAATGACCTAATTTCATCACCCCACCTAGTTTTCTGCCGTCCTCGATTGCGCTTCCCTTCTCTTGGCACCCATTCTGTATCTATAACGGTACACCGGTTATCCATCTTACGCATTATACATGGCCTGCCCAGCTCCATTTTTTTTGTCTTAATGTCGATTAGAATATCGGCTATCCCCGTTTGCTTTCTGATCCACACCGCTATCTTCCTGTCTCTTAACGTTACGCCTAATATTTTTTCTTTCCATTGCTCTTTGCGCGGTCCTCAATTTGTTCTCGTGCTTCTTTGTCACCCTCCAAGTTTCTGCCCCATGCATTCGCAACGGTAGAATGCAGTGGTTGTGCACCTTTCATTTCAATTATAGTGGTAGGCTACCAGTCAGGATCTGGCAGTGTCTGCTGTATGCACTCTAACTCATTTTTATTCTTCTGTAAGTTTCCTTCTCGTGCTCAGGATACCCTGTGAGTAATTGACGTAGAAAAACGTACTGCTTCACAGACTCTAGAGGCTGATTGGCGATCCTGAACTCTTGTTCCCTTGCCAGGCTGTTGAACATAATCGTTGTCTTCTGCATATTAATATTTAACTCCACCTTTACAGTTTCTCTGTTAAGGTCCTCAATCATTTGTTGTAATTCGTCCCCAGTGTAGCTAAACAGGACAACGTCATCTGAAAACCGAAGGTTGCTGAGACATTTGCCATTGATCTTCACTCCTAAGCCTTTCCAATTTAATAGCTTGAATACTTCTTCCAACTGAGCATGCAGTGAATAGCACTGAAGAGATTGTGTCTCCTTGCCTGATCCCCTTCTTGATCGGCAACTGACGACTCTGTTCCCTCAAATTCCCACCGTAAGAATGTGTATACTTGAGCAAGTGTGAACGACATAGATTGTTAAGCCGAACCATAGCCTCGCGGTTGTACCGAGGACTAACAACTGTTGTCAAGAGGGGGGCAAGTACACGCACCTGGGACGTAGCTGGCTTCAGCCTTGGTGAAAAGCCTGCAGACGATCTCCCTGAACTCGCGGAACAGGTCCTCAATCTTCTTCTCCCGTCCACGGTACAGGAATGCCAGCCAGGGCGCGATGTCGCTCGGCAGCCCGTTAGGCGCGACATTGATGAACTGGGAGTCGATAGCTTCCAGACGCCGGATGTCCTTGTCCCCTTCGTCCAGCCTGAACAAAAAACTTGCCTATGATGACTGTGCGGCCTGTCATACGGTGCTAGGCGCCGGTCATATGCAATAAGCATCGTAACGGTATTTCTACCAAATCATGGTGAGAAAACATTTTCGTATCCGTGTTGATTTCACTCTAAATTTGTACTTATGTACTTCCTATCTTTTCTCTTAATTAGGACGCTCGAAGAAAAAAAAAAAGCATTGGAAAATGATGCTGCCCTTCGAAGGAGTGGGGGTGGGGGGGGGCGCATGCGTGATTTTAACTGGCGGGCGCGACTTTGGCTGGTATATTGGAACAAGTTCGCTTGTTGCTGAGATTTACATGGCTAACTTGTCTACTTAGTTTAGGACACACTGTTAGATACGGGACCGTTTCCTGAGCCTACTTCGAGTTCACCAGACCACATCGAATCGCATCACAGCTAATTAAGGAGCGCAGAAGCACGGATACCACATTCCTGAGGCGCGGCACGTGCAAACAAGTTGGCGGCCCCCACTTTGTGTGCCGCAGGTGGAGCTATTCATTGCTTGACTCTTCCCGAAAGTGAAGCGAGAGCCTGGCACTGTTGCAGGTAAAGTGGGTCCCGAAGCAAGACAGCTGTAATGCACCGTGAAAACCTAGCAGCGTCGCTCCCATCCGCCTATTGTGACGGCGCATTGCAAATCAGCAAGGCAAGACCGCAGGGAGAAGTAAGCCCTCGGACAATTGGGGATCAAGCAGCGACCCTCTCCGCCGGGTGTGACACCATCGCACGGGACCCTACCATTGGCCGAAAATGACGACACCCGAGCGGGCTCGCCGATTGGCCGAAAATGGCGTCACCTGAGCGGGCTCTCCCATTGGCCGAACGTGACGTGTCTTCGAGACACCGAAGGGCTTAAAAGACACAGACCGGGAGCAGCAAGAGAGGATTCCTAGAGCATTCCTTGAGTCATCTCTTTTGAGCTTCTTGCCACGGGCCGCAGCGCCCGAGTTGCTGCCGGCCCGTAATGACTTTAAGACTGTTAATTGACTCTCACTGTAAATAATGTAAATAAACCTCCCAAGTTTTCATCCCGACGTCCTCCTCAACTCTTACAACACGTTTAAATTATACATTTGAAATAGGCCATCCCTTATTGCAAATGAAGGATTGTACTTCGTCTGTTTCTATTTGAACAAAGTGCACGTGATACGTGCCATGGCATATGCTTAACGCAAGCGGGTAATGCTGTAATCTCGGCGGGCCGAACAGTATTCCAGCGCGTAATAGATAACAAAATTCTTTTAATTGGCAGGCTGAACGAACATGGTTTAACCATTGCGTTGATTCAATCGAGGAAGGGGATCGTGTAAGCTTTGTTATTTCAGGATTCGTGGTAAATGAAGTCTATATAAAAATTTTAACAGCCGAATCTTGTGACGCAAAAGTCTGT
The DNA here is from genome assembly GCF_050947875.1 of Dermacentor variabilis. Classification (NCBI taxonomy): domain Eukaryota; kingdom Metazoa; phylum Arthropoda; class Arachnida; order Ixodida; family Ixodidae; genus Dermacentor; species Dermacentor variabilis. The sequence continues at coordinate 52,863,022 of NC_134569.1, read as the reverse complement.
CTAGAAAAAGCCTTACAAAATGCGCTGACTCTGGATAACAATTGACTGCAACTCCAAACATAAGCGTGACTCAGTGATTAAACAGTAAATTATAGCTATCCTTCATTTTAGTTCGTTCAAGTAAGAAGGACGCAATCAGTATTTGTACATTCTGAACAAGATGAAACATGCAAGGATGGGGAAGACAGATGACTTGCATGACATGGTTACAATAACTAGTCGAGCAATGTGCGTCCAGATATCAATATATAGGGTGTCGTGAGTTGCTTCGAAGCACCTCGTTAATCAAAGCTTCGACAGTGTTAGGGTAAAAAAGATGTTGGTCACAGGTTCGTCCGTAGCGTGAATTTGCTAGAGATAGTGTGTTCGCACCGATATGTCTGAAGAAAATGGCGGAGCAGGAATCGTGCATGAGCTCTCTGTGAGCCCCTTACAGCTAGCAAGAAGTCTGCGGGCTGTTCCGTGCTTTTTGTATAGCCCCACGCTGTTCATCGGCTAAGTAGTCTTAAGAATACTATAGATGATTCTTAGGGAAAACATTTAAGCACCTGTATCAATTAACACACTGATCGTAAAGTCGTCACGTTAGAGTGTCTTAGCATATAGTCGTTACCATCCTACTGTTATCATTACTGTTATGGTCTTTGGAGCCTGGCCTCACAGCTCGTCAGCCCAGACAGCCAATCGAGCCCTTCTACAGTACTTAAAGGCGACAGAATTGAGTGCGCGACTTAAGCTGCACACAAGGCTCGTGTCTTTTCTCTCTCTCTCTCTTTCACTCCCACATCCCGCGAATACACGCAAAGTGCCTCGAGCGGCCAGCCGCCGGCAATTTTTCGTGTATTCGCTGGCTTCTTTTATGATTGGAAAAACACTGTTATGTGGCACGAATTGAGCAACAGAAAAAAAACTGTATCGGAAGTTTTTCACGTTGCTCTGGAGTTTTCTCATTGACACTTTTCATCTAATTATAATATTTGAGAAGTTGAGCAATTAATTAAGCCTAATCATGTAATCAGTCGGAATGCAAATAAATAATAATCTAACTATCTCCAAGCGACGGCAAACTACATTACCTTGGTTCTGTCCAGCTACGTGGCAGTTGCATATTTTTTGAAGTTTGGCTCAATTTACGCGGGGCACACTGTATACTAAAATACTCTCAGGCTGTCGCTCACTTTGTGCCGTAGACGGATACTCCAATCACGTTGTAGAGCAGGTAGAAAAATGGCTTTCTTGAGTCGATGATCTGAGGTCCGTCTGGCAGGGAGTCCACGTAGGCGTCAACAACATCCGCGCATAGCTTCTCCAGGGAGTCGCTCACCGCGTATTTCCTGCGACAGTCGGAAAGGCAGGTTACGAGCGAATGCGTTCGCTCATTCATGACGGCGAAATCTTGTGACTGCAGAAGCTGTGCTGGGCACGCTTCACGCGTATTCAATTTATCGAGCTAAAATATCATGTCAGTAATTATATAATGTGTACATATATATTTCCGCCGCCAAGGAAGTGAGTCAACTTGTATTAAGGAAATATAAGAGTAAACATGGCATAAGTTCTGGGTCGGTGTACAATCGGGACAAATATTCAAGAACGATAAGGCGGTAAGGACACGCTCACACAGACGTTTATTTGCTGTTGTCTCAGTAAGATCTTGCCTGACTATCAAAACGAATGGTGAAGAACTAGTTATCTTATGAACCACATGTGGGGGTAATCGCGTTTTACCTAGTAAAATATACTCCGTACAATCCAGTTCAATTAAAACTCCTCTCATCGCAAAAGAAAAAAAAAATGTAAGGAAATACTGTTCTTCTCTAGATGGATTAAATTTGCGTGCCTTATACTAAGTATATAGGACAGTAGAACTAAGCGTTTATTGGGCAGAAAATAGCCGCTATTTGCCAAGCAATGACAGCCTATGTAGACATCGTATGCATTTCTCAGCTGCCTTTTTCCGGGCTCATCGAAATAAAGAACATTGCCCGTCTGCTCAGGGTACTCTCACCTCACAGCCAGCAGAGCGACCTTTCGAAGGGCCTTCCATCGTGGGTTGTAGTCTTCGAACAGGATGTCGTGGTTTCCCTGAGTTTGCAATTCGCCTGTGGCGCGCCAATGCGAAAATGTCCTCGTAAGAAGGCAGGCGTGTATACTACTAAAAAAATGTGTGGAGGTTGTTTGAATTCAGATATATTGAACACGCAGTTTCATGCGGCTATCTTAAATGTATTTTATTTCCGCTACACAGCATTATCTTGAAGCGCCATGGCGTTCTATGGATAAACACGAAGTGGCAGTAGTGATTCCAGCTGGCCGCAGTGACCACGTTTCAATAGGGAATAAACGTTAAAAAACACAATTATTTGTGTACTTACTTAGATTTAGGTGCATGCTACAGAACCCCAAGTGGTTACAATTAATTTGGAGCCTGCAAATACGGCCGTCCTCAGAACCCGCTGTTGAGTTTCGGGACGTTAAACCCCGGAATTTAATTGTTACACTCATGTGAATAAAGAAAAAAAACAAGGAGGAGCTACGTATTAAACAATCGAACTATGAACCTCTTGTATACAAACGTGCGCCCATGCATGCATTAAAGGGGCCCTGAACCATTTTTTTGTTGAAGTAGAGAAAGGCATTTGAAGTACAAATAGGCTATTTTAGAAATACTTTGCCGCAAAAAAAGGTACTTCAATGCGTTCAGTAGAAGCGGAGTTATTGGCAATCAAACGCCCCCTTCGCGCTGCTTCCGTCCTTTTCTTCAAAGCCTTGCACTGCGAAGGCTACGGCAGAGCGGGGCGTGCCCACAACGCTCCGCATACTGAGCGTCACAGTTGCGCGAAATTCAAATTTGTTTTTGGATGTCCCCGTAGACACCACTATTTCTGATTTTGGCGCCTACGACGCGCCAAACTTTAGCCAAACGTAAGCCAAACGTGAGCCAAACGTACGCCAAACGTAAGCCAAACGTAAGTCAAACGTTAGCCGAACGTAAGTCGAACCTAAGCCAAACGTAAGCCAAACGCGCGCGTCCTCAGCGAGCTGCAGTGCGCTCAGCCAGCGGACTCGTCGTGGCGCTCCGCGGCGGCCGCGTTATTCCTGTTTGCTTTTTGCACGACGCGGCTCGAGTGTGTGCTCGCGCTCATAGGCTCCAGTCTGGCCGTGCTGCGTGGCGCGGACCGGCTTTGTCCTGCACCGGCTTGACCGACGGATGGTAGCCACATCCGACTTGCGCATTTTGAAGCGCTATCAATGGTTCAGTACGAAACCAAGTTTGCCAAGTCGTCTAGCCAGTAGCGGCCAGGAAAGTGCGAGCGCGCGCTGGCAAGCGTACTTGTTGTCGGACCTTAAAGGGACCCTGAAACGCTTTTGACGATTTTCTACAAACGTACTGAGTCGTTAGAGTAAGTCCTTCTGATCATTAATTGACACATCTAAGTGCTCTGCGTAAAGCGTGTAATTTATTATAAGGTTTTAAGAATGCACATCGCTGCCGATCGCAGCGCACTGCTCGGCGGAATTTTAAGCCGCCCCTACCCATATGACCGAAATCGCCCATACGACGTCAGTGGGGCGAGCTATCCGATTGGCTGACAAGGGCGCGTGATCGATAATTTTTCCAACTTTATGGTAAACAAATGATCTTCGTAATAGTTGGAATGTTAGTTCATTTGTTTTTATGAAAAGAAAGTAACATAAAGAGAATGCACAAGAACAATTTTTCAGTACATTAAGCACTTCCGGCACACAGCAAGTGTCGTCTGCTTGTGTTACAATGTACTCCATTTTGACGAGAGCTCCGCGGTCACAGTTGGTCTCAGTCTTTTCGCGAGCACTATGATTCGACTTTGTTGCCTTGTGGACTGCAAACGTAGCGACTGGCAATTTGTCAAGCTGCGACATCGTGTCCCTCTGCAAGGCAGCGTACGAGCGAACTGGCTGCTGCGCATCGGACTACCGCTATCCGATCGGCGCCAGGATTTGCGCGTTTGTGGCCGTCACTTTACACCGGAAGATTACTAACGCAAAGGCGTTTCGCGAGTCCCGTATTAGGGCAAACGTAAGCGCAAGGGGACAGGGTCTGGCCGCTTGACTGTGCCGTAACGGGATGAGCCGAGATGAGCAGAAGGGCAAATGTGAATGGTCTGCACGGTGCAGCCACCTGGTGGCATAGAGCGCAACCATACACAGTAGCAGCAACGAAGCGTATTCTTCTTTGCTGCTGGTGCGTATTTTTCGCAGGAGTGTAATCATCGACACGTTGTTTTTATAAATGTTTAAAATGTTTTACACTTGGTTACAGCAATATTAGCGCTTTGTTTGGCTGGTTAAGCGCTGCGCCAACAAGAGTCTGGACCGTGTAGACCAATCAGGCCGCTCACGTACGTCTACGCCAAAGTTCCTTCATCAGCTTGAGTTTATGCCTCCAGTGATTTGCCGAAATGACCAGCTTGCCTGTGGTTAACGGAATACCAGACACGTTCGGCGCTACGACAGAATGCTCGCAACGCACGCTGCTTCGATAGCTCTCGCTTGGGGTCGACAGCCAAGCGGCTAGCGGAGAGGTCTCGCGCGGGCGGGGGCGGGCTCCAAAACAAACGGAAGTGGACGATGTGACGTCGCATCGTGACGCAGGACCAGTGAAGGCGGAGCGTAGCCCAGCTCGCTCGGCGAACGAGTTGAGGAGGAAAAGCGTGGATGGGGAGGAGGGTAACTTCTAATCGCTTGTAGCTCCATTAATGCGTAACGCTTCACTCAAATTGTGGTGCGAATGTTCTACTTAAGCTGTACCCTACGCGTCTACAAAATTTGTTCGAACCGTTTCAGGGGCCCTTTAAGTTTCACGTGGTTCTAGGCTGGTCGAGTGTTCAGGCCTAGTCGAAATTAGCGAGACCCGACGGCTACGACACCGCGATAAGCAGGCTGGCCCATTCCTACGCGGCCAGCCTGTTACGCCATTCCTACGCAAGCGGCCGCGGCCGAGCGGGAGGAGAAGATACTCGGCGTCTTCCGAAAGTACGTAATTATTATCGAAATTCTAATGTATACATACATTTTCGCTTACGTTATAGCCTGTTTATTAAACTGTATCAATAAATATACACAATAACTGTAGGAAGAAGCGCACCGATCGAAACACCCTTCTTGATTGATGTGAGCTAATCACCAATAGCAGCCGCGTTTGGAAAACTGCTATATTACGAAATAAAGCGTGCAGAAGAGAGCGAGGAGCAAGGTTCTGTTGAAAAGAGAGCGTTTGAGAGAAACGTGACTTCGCGCTCCGCTTGCGAGCTCCACTCGCCGCGCACGACTGCAAAACTAGGCTGAGATCTTCATCACAGCGGCGTATGTGCCATCCGCGCGCTATATGTTTTTTCACAAATCCCGAGGCGTGGTTCAGAACCCCTTTAGGCGTGCTTAGGGCGAGTCACGTATGGTGAACTGTGGAGAAAGATGTCACTGTACGTTGAAAGCACACAAGTCATATTAGGGATATCATATCGAGTTCAACATGCCGATGTGGTCAGCATGCCGTGGCACATAAATGGCCGCAAGTGCTGTTGCGCATGTCCATGCACAAAAATGTCTCTTGGAAAAAACACGTGCTCACCCATTTTGGTCTCGAGGCGTCCGGCGAACTCGTGCCTGCGCTCGAGGAACGCTTCCCGAATGGCGGCTTGGCCGTTCAGGATCACCATGGGCTTGTGGGCCATCCACAGGGTGAACACGTCGCCGTACGTTTTGGTCAGTTCGGTCGCCTTGAAGTGCAGGTCTTTAACGTTGCGAAGCGCTGTGGGACGTAGAGACGGCGGTTTACGGGCGCCAAGCGTGTGCTCACTACATTTCCGACGCGTTGTCTCCTAATATCAAGGCCTAATATCGCGCCTTAATAATTATGGCTGAATGGCGCCCTGTATGCGATCGTGTAATTTTAAGTGGCGCCCCCGTATTTCAACTACGTTTTGAAGTTTTTAAGATTTAACAAATCTGGCGTGTTGCTTTGAACATATCTAGAGCACGTGCCTAAATAATTAGTTGACTGAGGAGCAAAATACTTTTCCTTCTCGGCAAATTTGGCAGCCAAGAAACGTGCGGACGGAAGTGTTCCGCCGTCGCAGACTGATGCCACAGCGCGGATAAACGAAGAGAATGCGTCAATTTAAGCGATTGGGGTAGACTTGCCCAAGAGGTTTCCGACAAGTGGCAGTGGAAAGGGTCCTCTCGGGTATTTGGACACTCGATGGTAGAAGCGGCCCAGTAGGTAGGACAGCGCAAAGACCAGCACCGTGGTGATCCATCGCCAGTCGCACGCGTTGGAGACGAGCTTCTCCAGGAGAAGACTCATGGTTGTACTTTAGGTGCTGGAGGGAAAAAAAATAAAAAAAAAGAACGTGGGGAGGGCTTGGGGGCGGAGGGGGGTATACAGTGTTAACAGGAAGCAGATGAGCGGAAGTCCAGTGAATCTTAGAAGAGCGTCCTGCTGGGATAGTTGGGGAATCGTAATTACGCGGGTATTCGGAGCGAACAGAGAAACACATAAGACGAAGGAACGTACGAAAAAATATTGGTGGCACGTTCGTGCTTGCTGTCCGGGTGCGTGTGCCATTTCGTTCGTGCTCACCAGATCAGGTGAGCACTTACTATGCATGCATAGGCCTCCGTAGACGGCCACAGTGGCCTACCACGATTGTCATGCAAGAAGATTACCGACTACAAGACTCTTGGTCGTATTCACACTCAAAAGCGGCGCCCGACTCCTTAGCTGACAACTACTAGCGAAAACTCCAAGTCGATGCGCTAGTGTTACCGACCACGTTGTTTCTACTGCCATAACCCGTCTTCCAATGATTCCATCCCTAACGTGCATCTGTCGTGTTCCCTTCGCGCTCCTGTCTAAATTCGCTGAGCTACTGGCCAGATATGCGACGCGTGTATCCCCTTACGTCCTACATCTGCCCCAATCACACGAAGCCAACAGACAATGGAGGAGGAGGAAGAGGAGGAGGAGGAGGAACTAAAGAGAGAAGGCACGGATGTTAACCAGAAATGCGTCTGGTTGGCTACCCTACTCTGGGGGACGGGAAAGAGGGAACAGAAAGATAAGATGAAGAGAGGGAGGGGAGAATAAGATGTGAAAGACAAATGTTAGGCAGAATAACTGTACAGTTAAGAACTGGCTGCCCTGCACTTGGGAACAACAACAACAACAACAACAACAACAACAACAACAACAACAACAACAACAACAACAACAACAACAACAACAACAACAACAACAACAACAACAACAAATCCTCGTGAGCCTTGTACAAATGTGCTGTCGTCTTTTTGTTTTTGTGGGAATTAATAAGATAGAGAGAGAGAGTAGAATAAGATGTGAAAGACAAATGTTAGGCACAATAATTGTACAGTTAACAACTGGCTGCCCTGCATTAGGGGAAGAGGAAAGCGTAGACGAGATAAAGAGAAGAGAGTATCAGACGAATCTGTCCGTACAAACACGTGGAAGGCACCTGACAACGATTGCAGTCTTTATTTATTGAGATAACAATTATATGGACACTCCAAGGGAATTTATGCCGCCGCCCTCGGGCTCTGCATACATCTAGGTATATGTACGCTATATGCTTATCCATGCCGTATAGGCGTTTTATATTGCTGCACTATTCACTCACTAAAGTTGCTCATACCAGGTCTTACGTTCTCCACTATATTTCTAAGAATTTTGAGAAGGGCCACCCGCAATCGAAGATGGAAGCAGGAATAGACGGAAAGGCAGGGAGGTTAGCCAGTCCACTGTACCGGCTGGCTACCCTGTGCCGGGGAAAGGGAGTAAGGGTAATAAAAGATAACAGAAAAGAGATGTTAGAAAAAAAAGAAAAAGAAGAAAAAAACCATAACATTCACAGCGCATGCCTTTTATCTTAAATCTTCCCACACTATTAAATATCAGAAGTGCAAGGCAATGTCAATACTCAAAGCTGAAAGTGGCATAATTTTACTGGCGCGGCTTTTTAAGGGCAGCGTACAGTGGGTTCTGTGCATGCGATGTCATTACAGGCCCTGCACGCCGTCTTGAAGCTTTCAAGGGTGCCAGAAATTTTGGCGAACCCGCGCGTATTTCACATCCGCGTCTGTCGGACTCGCGTATATAGTTGGAACACCAATCGAGAAGTTCAAGCGCAACGCTAAACCTTGCCATATCGCAGTCAGTGCTTCGCCCTTTCATGCAATATCGGGGCTTAAAAAATAAAAAAGAAAGAATGAAAGAAACAATAAGCCTAACACATATTACTGCTTTTAGAGCAACTCGGTTTAACGTCGGCTCCACAGGACCGTGCCCGGTACAAAAATTGTGTTTTCCGCAAGGGGACAGTGGTTAAGCATGCTGAGCGTACCGCACAGCGCTTTGCTTGGTGCACTGAAACCAGAACAGTCACACAGAAATCGTGCAATCTGTTCTCTACACCCACAAACTTCACACTCAGGACTTCCGTTCACTCCGACGAGGAAGGAGTAGGCATTTGTGAAGGACATTCCAAGCCATAAAAGACATATGAGCGTTATCCCACGTCGTGGTAAGCGAGGAGGAAAGCAGAGCTTTAGGTGGATATCTAGGGATCGACAATGACGCGGTCGTTCTAAGAACTCGACGATTTCCTGCCTCTACACGGCGCGCTACAAAAGCAATTTTATTCCTGCGTGGTACAGGCCACAATGAGAGCGTAAGTTACCTCGTGTTCCTTTTCTAGGGCATTTCGTGCGTGCATTTGCATGTATGTGCACTTTATTTTTTTCTCTCGCTTTTATTCGTTCATCCAACGTAATATATTGCGCTTTGAGTTGTAGTAAACTCTCTCTCTCTCTCTCTTTCGAGAGAGAAAAAAAGCGAAGCAACGACATGGGGCTGTTCACACGCCCCGAGTACGAAGCTACAGTCTCAACAAATTATGCACAAAAGAAATTATTTCAGAAATACTAATAAGACTTAGTATAACACCTTATGGTGTTGTTATCATTTTCTTGTTGGCGGAGCGCCGGGAAAGATAAACAAAACTGGCTCGCCATAAAAACGTTGATGGAATGAACATGCCCCGCTCACTCACCAGATTCACGGCTGCAGCACTGGCCCGATCGGACGCACAGCCCGCACCTTCCACGAACTCGAAATAAATGAAAAGAAATGCCCACGACAGGCACGTGTTTCCAGATACCGCGCTTCGTTGAGTATTGAGATACTACGCAATAGCCTTGTTGTCTATCGAAATCGCGACTAACACAATCTTGCGCGACTGATGACTGAAGAGTGTTCGCATTATCTGAGCCGTATTGTGCGCTTCGACAGCTCGTTGATAGCGATCATAGCGAGGGTCTTCTGTTTTGCGCAGTCACACAGCAGCTGCGAAATCGTTCGTCTCTTTGCACCCGTAAACTTCACATCCAGGACACTGGGGCGTTCGGTCACCTTACTTGTTTTTGAACCGATGCTGCTAAGCTAGCAGTCCTATTGTGATTCGTGCTTATCTATGAGTACCAAGACATAAAAAAAAGAACTTCCTATCATGACCCACGTTGTCAATGGGCTAGAGATTCGAAAACACCATTGCCGCGATTTTGAAGCTTCTGTGCCTGTTGGCATTAAATCAACATTGGTAATTACTGTTGCAATCCTCTCATTCGGGAACCTTTTATATTCCTAAAGACGAAGATGAGAATCTGCTAAAAACGTACACAAAGATGTTCATGCTTAATTCGAGTGACTAATGCGATAGCGTTATGAGGTCCTCTCATCTGATGATCGTTTATCGACATGCGCACATCCTCTTATACCCCTTGGTCATCTGTGAGCGATTGCTACACTTTGATCTCCAACTGCCGCATATAGTGGGGCTGTCTACCTACTGCTGCCTACGAGTGTGCGTCGTTTATGGTCAACCAAAGCACAACAGCTAAACGACTGCTTTTTACTTGTTCTTAAACATGATTCATATTTATCCCAGCTATTACTGTACAACATAGCATACCATGTAGATCTCGCTATTGCATTTAGTACACACTTACCATACCTATCGCTGTAATACAAGCACGCACAAAAGCGCATACCTATGCGAAGCGCAATTATCGTTTTCCTACGACCACCTCCATACAGAGCCTTGTGGTGGAGAGCAATCCAGCATGATCGCCGCACAGCCGCGCAACCGCGGCCGCTCCTCCTGTCACGTGCCTCTCTACGTCACAGCGCTCCGATGATCCGCATTCCCCATTCCGTCGCTCTGGCCTAGTTAGTTGCTCCGCGGAGGATATACATACACTTACCTACATCACTGAAGGCCAATTATTGATCTGTACAATGTTACTGCATTAAATTGCTCCCAGTACACATGCCGTTCACTGGTATTAGGATCGGTTCAGTCAACGCCTTTCACACATGCCTCCAGGATCGGTCCACGTTACCAGGGTAAAACGCCGACGTCGACGTTTTGTTAAATACAATGCTATCGAAGTAAAACGCTCGGGTGCGGCTTAAAATTCTTTTGCGTGAAATTGTGCTAAATGTGGCAGCTGCGGCAGACTTCAGGAAAGGCCTCGGTTAGGGTATACGAGAATTAAGTATATAATGACGAGTATCTTGTCACCTAGTCGCGACCGCCGTGCTGGTAGACCCTACCAGGCGAGGAATCCTGTTTCAACGTTAGAAGTCGCGGCTTCTCTCAGTAGTTTAATAAATTTCTGGTATTTAGGAGGTCTAGGCGCCTTCAACAAGCGCGAAATGAACTGAATTCTGGTGTATTACGTGCCAAAACCACGAAATGATTACGAGGAACGCAGTAGGGGGGGGGGGGGTGGGGGCTACGGAAATAATTCTCACCGCCAGGGGTTCTTTAATGTGCACCCAAAGCACGGGGCACGGGCGTTTTTGCATTTCGCGCCCATCGAAACGCTGAAGGCACTATATATATATATATATATATATATATATATATATATATATATACGCTACCACGGCGGGCACTAACACCTCTTCAAGTCAACTAATATGAAGAATTCAAATAAACGCGAACTTGAAATCAAATCACAAATATATGCACTAAAGACAGCCCACAATAAGTGTTACATAAGAGACACACGTAAAGCAATTATATTCACATAAATGTACTTAATACAGGGCACAAATGCAGACGCAGAGTAAGCATTTCGCAGCATTTCTTTTCAGCTGCCTGAAATTGGAAGGGGCTGCACACGTTACACGATTGCGACCAGGCGTCTCGTCTCCTTTGCCTATTCCGGTGATATATCTGAGTCGTGTTCAGCAACTATTAATAAAGGCTAGACGAATAGTAAACTACTCAGTAAAACTACTCGCATATTTAACAATCGTTCGACCCAAACTGGAATACGCATGCTCAGTGTGGGACCCACACCAATCTAACCTGGCAACAGCACTAGAAACCATACGGGGTTGTGCAGCAAGGTTCATTAATTCTGACTACTCTTACCACACTAGCGTTACTAAACTTAAGTCATCTCGGAACCTTCCAACCCTCGAGCAGCGCCGCAAAACAGCAAGACTGTGCCTGTTTTACAAATTTTATCACTCACTGCTTCATCAGACCGACATCACGCCTGCGCATCGCACTTCATCCAGTCATAGCCATTCAAAGGCTGTTTATCCTCCTCCAGCTCGCACCTCCGTTCATCTTAACTCTTTCTTCGTTCAAACAGGGAAAGACTGGAATCATCTACCTGCTGAAGCGGTGCACCACTCCAGTCATTCATCGTTCAAAGCATTCATTGAAAATATGATCTAAATATGCCCACCCCTCATGTAAAACCCCAAATGGGGTATTTGAGGTACCAATAAATAAATAAACACAAGACCAGCAGTCGCTATGGACGGCTAGAGAAATATGTCGGGAGATGCAGAGAATATTCACCCTTATTCGGAGACAACTTGAATAAGTCTCTCGCCGAAAAGGGAGATAATTCTGCCAATATTTTAAGCCCTACATGTCCCTATAGAAAGTAAGGGGCCTGATTCCATCCAAGAAATGCCCCGTCGGTCATATTTACCCTTCTCGAGTCATTTTTTAGCGTCAAACTGTGCTGAAAGTGTTGTCGCAGACGCGCTTTTAGCTCAAACACGACCGACCGACGTAACGTATTCTCAGCTGTTCATTCTGAGTCAAAGCATTGTTCAGAAATTATTAAGCACAAGCTTAATGGAAGTCACGTGTCATTGGACGCGATGCTCAGCATGGCTGAATTGCAGGCTGCGCTGAGGCGAGCAAAAAAGAAAAAGAAGAGCTCTCCTGAAGCCGGTGTGATTACGTACGATTTACTCGACAAACTCGGGCCTACAGGACGGGATGAACTATAAATTTATGACCACAGCTGGGAAAAATAATCGGTGCCACATTCCTGGGTGGTCGCCTCAGTATATATAGTGCCTAAACAGAAGCCGGGTAAAACTTCTAACCTGATATCGTCACTACGATGAGCAAGTCTGATAGGTTGCATCAGCAAGGTAATGGCAAAAAATTATCCACCAGCGACTTCACTGGTGGCAGGAAGTTAGTGGAGCATTCCCAGAACAAATTTCACGCTTTCGACCACGAATAAACGCGATTGGATCAATTCTGACCTCGTCACACTTGTGCAATATGAAAGGCTCTTGGCTCATTTAAAATATCAGTTTTAATATATGGATATTCATGACGTCCGCCCTGATTCTGACACTGTGCGCTCCATACATGTTCTACATGGCATTTATAGCCTCGGAGGGAAAGGTCGCACGCTTCGTTGACTTATTGATTTGCTCTTCCAACGTCAATGCAAGCAGTGGTTTTATCATACTTTGTGAATGAAACCTGGGTATTGCAGCAAAGGGGACAGTAGGGTTAGTTTGGTTAACGCTTATATTAAAAACAGCCCAAACGGGATGCTGATTTGCTAATATAAATGCCATTTGTCAGTTAGCGCCTGTACTGTGCATTTCTTCCTGTGTATGACGTCCCATTTTCGCTGTTTTAAATATAAACAGCGGTGTGCCACATCGAAGTGTTTTGAACCCTTTACTTTTCAACGCGGTGATGCTCAACATATCAGTTCTGTTTTACCAAGCTGCAATCGATAAATAGATAAGTCCAGCAAGCCTAATTATGTGTCCGTAAGAAAAAAAAAAGCACACCTAAATGTTAGGACCACGTCAATGTCGCTTTGACGCCCTATAGAAAGAAGGAAAGATAGCTATTTATTTAAAAGCAGAGAGGCAGGATTAGTCACCTACAAGCTACTCTGCAAGGTAGGGGGTAGAGGGGAGGAGAAATAGCTGTCAAGCAATTTTGTTGAATTTCCAGACACACTAACCTGCACTAACCGACAACCCAGATTCACTCAGAAAAGGCGTATACTGCCTTATATTTTCTCTAGAAAGCCTTGTTTATTTTGGCTTATTTATGACAGAAGGAGCCATACTTACTATTCACTTATCCATTGCCAATTTCGACAATGTCTGAGTATAATATTAGCACATTTACAAAAGACCATGCATCCTAAGTTACCTGAGTTTAAAGAAACGTGGAAGACCTGATTAGATTTATACTTGACTAACTATGATGTAGCATACTACGTCATGTTTCATCACCGAACATTACTGCTACACTGCTGGTGGATTCACCAATGCCAATAAAACATTAATTATACCCAAAGTATACGTATTTTTGCACCATTGTTCCTCACTGTCACAGATACACGCAGAAGCAAATGTGCCGCTTAGCAGATCTGCTGAGTCTTTTTACCAGACAGCTATACAATTTGGGCGCGCAGAACTTGCTTCGAGCAGGCTAAAATTTCGTGAGTATGTACGTACACGTCTAACAACAGAAGAAAAGAAGAAAAAGATACACATTCATAACGATTACTGAAAACATCTTTGAAATTTTCTGAAATTCCGTTCGGTTACGGCTTCAGCATCCGGCTTTCCCTCGCTTATATGTAGGGTGTTCCAACTATCATGCACCAAGATTTAAAAATATGCAAATGCCAGGTAGCTGGACAAAACCAAGGTAATGTGCTTTTCCGTCGCTTGGAGATACTCAGACTATTTTTCTCATTCCGCCTAATTACATAACTAGTCTTAATTAATTAATCAACTTCTCACATATTAGAGTTCGGTGAAAAGTGTCAATTAGAACATTGTAGAGCAACATGAAACACTCCCCTATACAGCTTTCTTTCTGTTTCTCAATAGGTGCTACATAAAAGTATTTTTCCGATCGCGAAAACAGCCCGCGAATGCATGGAAAATTGCCGCGCGACTGGCCACTCGAGGCACTTTGCATGCATTTGCGGGCTCCTTTCGCCCTCAGAAAAACACCTTTATGTAGCACGTATTGAGCAACAGAAGGCTGTATCAGGGAGTTTTTTTACGTTGTCCTACAATTCTCCCATTGAGACTTTTCATTCGATTATAATATGCGAGAAGTTGAATAAATAATTAGGAGTAGTTATGAAATTAGGCGGAATGAGAAAAATATATAGTCTGAGTATCTCTAAGCGACGGAAAACCACATTACCTTGGTTCGGTTCAGCTACGTGGCATTTGCATATCTTTAAATCTTGGTGCGTGATAGTTGGGACACCCTGTATATCTTGCCTTTCCATAATGTCCCGTGAAAAGAGCAGAAACTGACCTATAGAAGCACAATATTGCGGCAATGTTTACAAAATGTTTACTAAATTGTAAATGTTTACAATGTTTGCTAAAGAAACACAATGTAATACACACTCAAGAACGGAAACTTCGAGCAAAAAACATTTTATCACACCCATTCATTCGTTGGTACTACATATGTCGAGCAAGATCAGATGTTGCGGGTTCACGATCGTGCTGGTCCAGTTTGTCTGGTAACTCCCGGCGTCGCTTGTACTAAAGCCAGAAGAGCCACTTCTCACAACGAATTTGGTCGTATGTCGTAGATGTGGAATAACTCGTGGTTGATTTAGCTGCCCAAAGAACCTGCAAGAAATGTGGGAGTGATTGTACGCCGAACAGACGGCAAAAGAAAATTTTGAACAAATCGAAGTGACACTAGAATAAGGAGAAACGAGGTGCAATATATATATATATATATATCGTGTACCACAGCTGCTTTTACGTGACCTTTGGGAACTCGCCAGTTGTGTGCAGTATGCAGTAGAACGCGCAGAAACCGTATCTACCGTACGGACAAAGGGTGTTTGTACGAGTGGCGCCTGTTTTTTTTTTATTAAGTTAGTCCCCCATGACAAGGGAGAGGTATAGGGTAAAATATTAGAGCAAAGTCCGACGCGTTTGAAGTCCAGTAGCCAGCGGAGGTGTGGGCCAGGTGCCCAGCCTTGACTGTGTGGCGGTCGGTTGGGGTTATCGTGTGGCTTTTACATGTGCGTATATGGGAAGACGATACACTTAAAGGAAAACATTAGGCCCGTCTGTGCTGGGGTACGAAAAAAAAAAGAAGATATAAGACTGCGGTGATTTTTTTAAAACGTGTTTAGGATTGCCGGAAGAACAACCACTCGCGACGAGATAAAACTGGCGTTCCGGTATAGGCTGATAAGCACACCACTGCCGCCCTGCTGGAAGGCACATGCCGCATATTGAAACGATAGTACAACCCGCCTCTGCTTCTCGGCTCTGGTGTTATAGGCTCCACAGAGCCGCGTTTCCACGTAGGTGTTTCTTGTCCTATTTCTGTGTGAGCCATGCTTGCGTGCTGCTTTGTTCCTATACCGAGTTCGCGCTTATGCGGAGTGGCGTGTCTCACGCGTGGTCAAGCACTTCACTCTTCAGTTATGCTGGTCGCGGGGCCTGCACGGTGTTAGCTATTAGAATAATCTGTACGGCATCGTCGCGCCGTCGAGGCTAAAATTGTTGTTGATGGTTGCGGGCAGTTTCAGCCCTGCGAAGGTTGCTCGCAGTTGCTTCGTCCAAGCAGCCGCATTTCAGATGCAGCTGTTAGATCAGAATTGTCACGCGTAATCGCTTGCGAGACGGGCAAGCAACGGAGTCGAAGTGGGTCACAGAGCCAAAGCTGGCGCAGCGTTAAGTTTGTGACTTCGCCACCGACCAGAAGCTCAGATTAAGCGAGAAACTTCCGGAGAAGCCGAAATACTTGACTCCTAGAGAAGCAGCGGCCTTGAAAGACCATCGTGTTATCGCTGCTAGCACGTGGAGCTTCTCTTACGCTTCCCACTGTGTAAGAAATTTCAATGAGGTCGTTGTCCTGCGTTTGCGCAACCTTCTCACGCGCAATAAATTGCCACGCCTGTGCACTAATCGCCTTGCTCGCTCGAAGACAAACAAACAAACAAACAAACAAACAAACAAACAAACAAACAAACAAACAAACAAACAAACAAACAAACAAACAAACAAACAAACAAATAAATAAATTGCATAGACACCATAGTTAGATGCAACGGTGGCGTAGAGGTAGAGCATCCGCCTCGCGTGCGAGAGGACGTGGTTCGAATCCCGGTGCCGCGCAATTTTCCACCGGATTAAAAAAAAATCCACGTGTTGATGAAATTGCATCAACTGACCTGGAGTGTGGCCTGATCCTGGTGACCAGAACCGGCAACGCACTCCCTCACCAGAACAGGATTGGCCACCCTGGTGCAGTAGTTGGCCACAACCTCCTATATGAAAAGAACTATGGAAGAGGCCTTTGCCCTGCAGTGGGCATAGCCAGTCTGATGATGATGACACCATAGTTGGATGGCAGTTATATCGCATCATGCTGCCAAGTACGAGGTCACATTTACTTTGTTTAGTGCAGAACAACAGGCACAAGGAAGACGACAAGACGCTTCTGCTGTGCCTTGTCCTGTCGTTTCTCTTGTGTCTGCTGTTTTGCGCTAAACACAGCAATTATGGATTCGCACCAACTAACCCGCCAACGCATTGTGCTGAGGTCACATTTTTTGTTTTACCTAGGTTTACAGTAGAATTATGTGAGCAGAAATAAAAATATATATGCAGATCCAACAGACGTTTTATAATCCACGTGAAGCAACGCTTTCATAAAGCGGTTACTTCTTTGCTGTAAAGCTGTTGCATCTTCTGCAACACGTTTCCTGATGGTAAACCCGCGTTTCTGATGGCAAAACCGCGCAGGAAACGAATACATACCGACTGGAGGAATGGGCACACGCAGCAGCACTTCGCGGTGTGTGTTCATTCCTTTTGTCTGTCTTTGTTCCCTGCGTTGTTTCACCCTCAAAAGCCACGTTGAACCAGCTAACCATCCAGTGCCGAACGCTTCTGAAATGAGTAGCGATAACGGGCCTGCCCGTCAAATCAACAAGACCCGGACGCCACCAGCACGCGACCCGGGTAATCCGCGACCGCGAATTATACTGCCTCCGGGATCGGCTCGCTTTTCATCAGGCCATTTCCGGGATCAGACCACGTGACCATTGCACTATCCCCAGGACGAACCCGCCTTACTCGTAAGGAAGTCGACCGGGCGGACGTGTCAAACCACAGGAAAGAAGGCATTACTGAAAGCTTCGGTTTAATAAAAGGATCATGCGCTTTAAGGCGCACATTTGTTGAACTTAGGATATTTAGGTACCGTTTGTTGTTTCACTGCGTAATTTCGTAAAGAACACAGCAGGTCACCGGCACATCTGTAAGGGTATTACAGATAGGGCTACACATAAGCCGATTAGATATACGCGTAATGTCTGGCTTGCGAGCTATTCGATAAGACAACAGCAGCAGCAATGGTCCGCAAATTCAGAGAGGGATCGCATAGAAACAATCGCTTTGAAAAAAAAAAAAGGAATTACGAACACATGAAGCAGTCCGGGCAAACAAAAGAATAACAGCTATTGCTCGCAGATATTACTGTGAAATGCCTTCCACACAGAGACTTTCTTTGACCGCCCTCTATCACCTGCTTTCTCGGAGGAGCTCGAGCCGATAAGTGGGCTCTGGTCAAAACAGACTTCGCAGAAGATGGTGTAATGAACCTTGGAAAGGACCACCACCGGTTGTTTCTCTTTTTCTCACAGCGCGAAGACGTCGCCATTGGCTTGAGGCAGCTGCCTGGTTTCTTGGGGGAAAAATAATGTTCGTTGACCTGCGTGCAGAAATCGTTAGTAAACAGAGATGAAGGAACAGTTAGGCATTGATAATATTATTTATCAAGACGCTTCGAGTGAAGACAAGTTGTGTTTACACAACTAGTACATCTGGCAGTGATTAGGCTTACACCCCCTTTCTGTTTATAATAATAATAATAATAATAATAATAATAATAATAATAATAATAATAATAATAATAATAATAATAATAATAATAATAATAATAATAATAATAATAATAATAATAATAATAATAATAATAATTGTTATTATTATATTTTGCAAGGAGTTTGTGAGCCTATGCGCTATAGCAGAATAAGGTACGGCATAAACGTGTGTCTATATATAGGATAAGCCTTTCCTGGGTGTCTATTTTTGAATAAAGATATTCATAGTCACTTAATATAAGATAATAAGGGAAGAATTACGAAGAAAAATATTTCCTGAGTAGTTTGTAACTGTGCATAAAAAGACTTAGTCACAAGATAAGTAGCTTGCAGGAAGCTTACTGTGCTTAAATATTTTAAATCCACAATCATAATTGTTTTAAGAGCCGCGCTTGTCATCTCGATACCTGCATGACCCCTTAGGCAGGTAAACGCCTGAAGTAGCGGGCTCGGAAGGTTCGGCGGAGAGGCAGAGAGCATACTGCACCTGCAGACCACTGCCAAATTTTGAGGAGAACCAATAGAAATGTAATAATCGTGTTATCACGTAACATATAAGTTTAAAAAAAGAAGCTTTTACAAGCTTCATTTCTCAGGTTATCTCTTTCACGCGCTGCGAGCACAATTGTACACGCCAAGGAAAGCTTGGAAATTTCTACCGGTAAAGACAATTATGATGTTTGAGATGCTCCCAATGCATCTTAAGAATGTTCTGAATGCAACTATGCTCCAAAATTTATTTATATGGTCCAAGTGTGTTAGAAAAAGGAAAGACTGGCAGAAAGGACGTATAGGTGTTTGCTGTGACAACAACAGCACGTCAGTATGCAGCAGTTTCTCGCCTTTTCTTTAACGTTATTGACATCCATTATGTACGCTCGTGCAATTTCCGACATGGCACACTGTTTCTCAAGCAAAACTGTGCGTGAAATAGAGTTGATACTGCTCCTGCACCTTAAGTATTTATTCCTGAGAGCTCGGACGTGGAGTCCGTTTTTATGAGTATGCGACGTAACTCACAGAAAAATACCAAGATTCTTAATCTGATCTGCTGCTGTATATACTATATAATCTGTTAGTTCCCAATTTTCAACAGATAAAATAAATTAAAGAAATAGAAGGGCTAGACTTAGCTTTCGTGTTTCTCTGTGTTGGATATTCCATGCAAAGTCATGCGATTTTTACATCGTTAAGGAGGCCGTGTCGCAGAAAATCCGGCGTCGGTGTCCCGCGTCCGGCGCCGGACGTTGCTGCGGCAAAAATACTTCTGGACCACGCATACCCAGGCCTTCCATGTGACGCAAGGAATTGACTGAACTGAATTTTTTAAGCTAAAATACGACGAGAAATCGTAAACTGCGACTTGCAGGCAACCTACAATCAGGATATTTCTCGTATTGTAATTTGAATATACGAGAAAACATAGTTCTGTTACGCGAAACCACAAACAAGAACTTTTCCCAGCGTTTCTGCAATGCATAGACTGGAAACGGCGTTCGCCATTTGCGCACGCCGGCACATAAGTATCCCTGATCCCACGGAACAGTGTGCCCGCTTTCTTGAAACACTTTCAGATGGCGCTCGCCTCCCCAGCATCGCGGCCCATGCAAGAGGCCGCGTTTCTACCAGAACGCCCGCCTTCCTGCACAGTGTTCGCCGCAAGCGTTTACCGGAATACATCACGCTTACATACGCCGCAGTTGCCGGTAAGCGTGAGAAGCAGTCAGGGATCTTTGAATGCTACGCGTTCCACTCTTAAAGGCGAAGTTTAAGCGTCCTCCAAGTTTTTTTTTTACGATAAATGCATGGTTACAAGCGCCCGTCTAAGGCTGTACGCGACAGCGCCACGACTCGAATGCTAGTAGCGTGGGCAAGGAATGTCTATTGGTAGAATTGAATACGACTGCAGCGTGGGTCTCGGGCAGTAAGGAGAAACAGTGCCATTCACGGAATCAAAAGGGCCAAATTTTTTTATGGTTGTATACACTGAGAAAAAAGCCTCATGAAAAGGTTACTGGCTTGTCTAGGAAGAGGAGAGCTCACGGTGAAGTGCCCGAGTCGCTGATCAAAGAAACTTATACGAATTAACGACGATCCTGCGATAATATTACCGACCCGCATCTTTTGTCTCGTGATAACTGTTGTACTCCCAGACAGGTAACACGCATCTTGGAAAAACTCCCAACTCGATAGTAAATCTCGGTATGACTCACCTGGCTGTCAGAGCCGCTGGCCACTAGTGGAAAAGAAGAGAGCGCACTCGGTGTTTCGGGCGCATCGCAAAGAGTACGAGGTGGTCACAGCGAGAAAAACTGCCGCGGTGACCTAGCCGCGATCCATAGAAAATGAGAGAGAAAGACCTAAAAAAAGAAAGAAAAGAGAGAAAGAAGGCATCTCCAGAGATAAGTTACGAGTGACTGTTGCCGTGGGAGCTACGGTGGCTGATATGAGATAAACCCCTCAGCGCAGCCCCGCCGCGATAGAAGGCTCCACTAATCTAGAAAAAAATGGCGGCGATGTTGCTCGTTGTTGTGTGTGACACGAGTTTAAATGTCGGGTTACTGAAGGCTTGCATATACTATTACAGTGCAGGCGCTTCTGCTTCGTACCAGATGTTGAACAGAGGAGACAATAGTGCTTGCGTTATCGCCCATGTTGTAAACATATATGGCAGTATTAATCTAGCACTGCCTTCCCGTAGTATACAACGAGATAAGTAAGTGTACGTTTCGATGGCCACAAACGATGGCAGTGAAGGTCAGAACAAAGTAGAGAAAGAAAATTCGTAGATGAGGGAGAGAGGCGTCAAGGCAATCGGGAGACGCACTTGCGACGGCGGGTGCAGGCCACTCTCTTGTTGCACGCAGGTTACGCGCATAAGCAAAGATGAGGTCACATGGCTGATTGTATATATGTACGGCACTCCGCTTACATATTTTGCTCACTCTCAGAAGAAGAGAGACACTATATTGAGGAAACAATATGAATTACAACAGCTCCTTGTATTTTGATTCGATGTTCCTAGTGCTTGCTCATTTCTCTCTGGACATCTACTTTTTCCTGTGCGGTACTTGTGCACGCGCTTATGCACATAACGTGTGTTTAGTGCGTGAGCGCCTATTTTGCTGCCCGCTGTTTTGACGCCAGTTCGAAGTCGTCATTGTGAAATACACTAGGTCAATCATCTGCCCCGGTCATAAATGAGTATGTAACTTTTCTTTTCCCCTACACATCAAAGGCAAGCGATGCTCCATCGCAGTGCTCTCAACACTACTGCTGCTCGTAAGCCGGTCGGTGCGTTTAAAGGGATGGGGAGGACTAAAAGTGTCGGTGGCTTTTCTTTTTAAATATACGTATGCGCATATAAGGAGATGTTGTAGAGGCGCCGCGGATGCTCTTCTGCTTGAACGTGGAATTAAAATAGGAGCACTCTGAGAAGAACAAAGACATAGCGTTAGAAAAATCACTCAAGAGCGAGTTTTCTCGAATCGTTCACAAGTCGGGGATCAAAAGCCGCCAATTTATAATTATAGTTCACAAACTTGGCATCCACTGAAACGTTACGTGATGTCCTTTCTCATGTGATGTATGGAGTGGGTATCTAATATCGAATACGAGCTGTTCGTATACTTGCGACGCAGAGCTGATAGCACAGATTGTAAGGCTGCCTGTGAGTCACTGAACATAGACCATTGTCGAGGTGGTTCCCGATTGACGAAACAAATTAAGTGCAGCGCGAAGAGCAGCTAGTTCCGCAGATATCGATGTCATTGGGTGGTCAGTCCTAAAGCTGATGTTAATATTATTCAAAAGACTAGCGCAATATATCAGGGACAAAGACAGAGAAGACGACAGGACGAGCGCGTTAGCGCTCATCCTGTCGTCTTCTCTGTCTTTGTCCCTGCTATATTGCGCTAGTCTTTTGAATAATGATGACACACCAACTAGCCCAACTTTCTGCCTTGATCACTGACGGTAATAGCTCTTGCTGGTACAACCACAGCACCGGACGAACACTGGATGTTTGTGGAACCATCAGTATATATATGTACACTATCCGCGTACCTCTCGTGCAGGCTACGACAGCTCAGACTTTTTCCCGATTCCTGGTACACTGAGATGTACTGTGGGGCTGATAATACACCAGGGGGGTATCGATAGTTTAGATGCAGTGGTGAAGCCCGAGGGAAGTTTGTCGTTGTACCTGACGATAGTTTTAGAGAATGATGTTTGGTGTCTGTCTGAAGGTAGTGTTGCAAGGTGGTGATAGGGGGCATGTGCAAAATGTCTGATGTGCGTTCTCAGGGCTTCCACCGTAATGTAAGTTTGCATTGGGTGGTCGCGAGTAATGGCAATAGTTGCCACTGCTGATGTGCATCTGGGCAAACCAAGGCAAACTCTGAATGCTTGAGCTTGTGCTGCCTGCAGAACACGAATATTTGTCTTGCAGGTGTTGTTCAGTACAGGTAGACTAATATACAAAAACCGAGAAAGAGAGCTCTGTAGAGTTTCAGCATTGCGTCTACTGACATCCCCCACGTCTTTCCTGTCAAGTATTTAAACAACTGGGAAGTTGATGTCAGGCGCCGTTTCATGTAGGCCACGTGCGGGCTCCAACAGAGGTCTCGGTCAATAATTACGCCAAGAAATCTGTGGGTTCTGACACAGGAAATGGTCCGCCCATTGATTGAGATGACATAAGACGTCATTGGTTTGCGAGTAAATGCCACTAGTGCGCATTTTTCTGGTGATATGCTGAGACCTTGTTTAAACAAGTAGCTCGCTGTCAAAGTTGCCGCCCTTTGAAGCCGCGCACGTATCTGAGGACGTGTAACTGCCGAAGTCCAGACACGGATGGCGTCTGCGTATATTGAAATCTTGATGGTAGTTGGCAAGTATTCAGCAAGTCCAACGAGAGCAAGGTTGAATAGTGTCGGGCTGAGAGCACCGCCTTCAGGAACGCCCCTGCTGCTATAAAGTCGGGTAGTTGGGCCATCGTCAGTTAACACAAATAATGATCTTGCAGATAAGTAACTTGTAATCCACAAGAAGACTCGACCACCTAGGCGAACCGTCGCAAGAACGTCGAGAACACATCTCTGCGATTATGGGCTCTATATTGATACAAGCGTCGCAAACGTCGAGGCACCCGTCTTCATAAGTGTAAATAGAAGTGATAAAAAGTCGGGCATTTTCCAAATTATTTTAAGATCTCTAATAATTTTCCGCGATTCTCGTGTCTTGAATAAACATGAAACCTGAAACAACCAGAAAACCACTGATAATTGGTGCCAGGGAATGCAGCAGAGCCTTAATACTTCAAGGTTCGCGCACATGTCAGTAACAAGGAAGAGGAATCCGTTAGAACACACGTACACCATAAAGAATGTCGTAATTACAAGAGTTGAGAGGTACAAATATCTCGGCGTGATTGTACACAGAACACTGAACTGGAACGCTCATTTTTATTACAGAGCATCAGCACCATTACACAACCTATGGTTACTGAGACATCGTTTGAAACACGCTACTAGTGAAACAAAACTTCTCGATTTCAGACCATTAGTGAGACCGTTACTGGAATATGCTGATGTCGTTTGGGACCCGCATTCTAAGACAAATATTGCTCTTGTCGAAAGTGTACAAAGAAAAGCACTTAGTTTCATTTATAACGCCTACAACCGAAATATATCTGTCAGAGAACCCCGAATTCAGTCAATCCTTCCAACACTAGACTCACGCCGTAAATAACATCAATTAAAAATGATGTACAACATTGAGAACAATCAGAAAAAACTGGAACTTGATACATACATGCAGTTAAACAAATCAAGACGCACGAGACATAAGCACGAAAGTACTATTCTAATGCCGCAGTCAAGAACTGTCCATGAACTATTTCCACGAACTATTGCGGAGTTCACTGTCGCAAGAAGTAACAAATGATTTGGCGTTGAATGATTTTTAGCTGCCTTCCCTGACCATGTGTGATCTATCAGATTTTCTTTTAGTTTGGTTTCCACGCTGCATAACGTCATAATGATGCAGTAGATCTCATATATAAATTTATCTCCATTGATCAGATTTACCGCATCGATTTTCTTTGCGTCATATCAGCGGCGCCCACTATATGGTTTTACTTCTGTCATGTTCCATTTTTTGTTTCTTTGCTCTTTTTTGCTTCAGCACACTTGCTGTCCACTAATTCATGTAGCTCCACCCATTCTATCGGTGTTATGTAGAGAAATCATTGAATATTTGCTCTTCATCACGCGCACTTGTTTTCAGATTCTACTCTCTGTATTACGGCTTCTGTAGCGTGGCTGATAATGATTGATAGGGTGAACCTCATAAGTGGATATATCTTGAATAAATATTAACATAAAGCCCAGTTATTTAACCAAGTCCTCCTGGTGGCTCTGGCGCGGATTTTCATAGCAACACAATGCGCATCCCGCATCCACAGCTCACGAAGACGCAAGAGACAACACTCGGAGTGTTGCAAACGAGCCCGTTTCGGCACCCAAGGAGGCTTCATCTGATGTTGATGTTGATCTCTATATGACGAACAATGTAAATAGTGCGAACAGCTAGGAACACTCCGGCACATCGTCATAGATTGCGAACAAAAATCCAGGCTTGTCCCCCTCTAACGCCCCCCCCCCTCCTCCTTCAATAGCAGTATGGGAGAGGCTGCTTTCCAACTCCCGCCTCTCGGACCACATCATGTTGGTTGGGGTGGCCGCAGCCAAGACGGCGTATGGGTATCCGTGCATAGGGAACCACCCCTGCAAATCAAGCCATCCTTATGCCTGTCTCATTCTTTTTTAAGTGCGCCGCGTGATAAAATACCGGCAGCCACATCTCCTGCAATTCAACAATGACTTGGTACCCACTGGAGTACTACATGATGATATTCCTGCTTTGCAATGGCGTAAGCCTCTTGTTTCTCGTATACTAAAGCACCATTCGCTGTGAAAAAGCTCATGTTTCTCAGAGAGAGAGAGTAGTGAGGCTTGAGAATCACTTAAAATGAACAATTGACATGGTCATTTTTGCGAGCATGTAAATTCAATTGCAGAGGGAATCGCGTAAGATTCTGACCTGGGTGATGAAGTACTGTGCAAAAATTTAGTATGCTACTCGTTTCCCGCAAACTAAAATCAAGAATGCTGTGCTAGAACTTTGGCTTTGATCATTGCGTGATCCGCCTGTATATACTTGAATTCGGTTTTGGTATGTAATCTAAATATGTGACAATGTCAGATATTTCGCTTCTATTACGAGCAACTTGGATTTCTTAACACAACGCTTTCAAAGCTCTTCTCTCAAAGCTGGGTGACAGCAACGTTCCTGAAGCTCGCGTGATACTTAATGCGGACCAGTCGGCAACTGACAGCCAAAAAATGTCCTTTCAGTGCTTCGCCATGTATTTAATTTATTCTTTTCTCTTCTTTTAGCTCATCCACTTTTCTTTGCGCGATAAACAAATGTTCTCAAAAAGCCATCCACTGCGAGATACAACTTTTCCTTCAACAACTGTATACATGCTTCCATCGATCACTTCTTTCTATCTTCTATTTCTATGTTTCTGTCTCCTCCTTTCTGAAGAGTAGGCAGGCGTTGTGCCCCTTCCGGTGGCAGTTGCCAGCCTCCTCACTGCTTTTTCTTTTCTCTCTCTCGAGGTCTCGTATGTGCTCAAACCAAATATTAATAATAATCTCAAGACATTTCACGAGTAAGGCAGCCATCTTTCTGACGGGTCCTCCAGCGAATCGTATGTGTCTTTTGACGCTGTGCTTGATTACTGTGCTGATGCGTACTAGCGCGCGGCCCACCCGCGCTGATTCCTTGTAAGAGGCGCATTTGCCATTGTTGCTGGGGGCCTAAGCATGCAAATTGTGACGTGCTTACGCGCCAGAAGCCGATAACGGTGCAGTGCAATGCTAATTTGCATTCCTTTTTGTTTTGTGTGCGTGGACGGCCACAACATACAGCTTATCTGCTGCCTATTTTTTTTTCTTCTTGTCTTGCTATACACTATGCGGATCCCACGGAACGATAATCTCTGTACGCAGACATCCATCGCGCTTATCGTACTTTTCACTAGAGACCAGCAAGGTTATACTCTCGTGGTTATTTCTGAGAAAATAGTGTAGGCGAGGGGAGGGGTGTAGAGGGGAAAGGGGTGTGTGAGAGAAGGAGTTAGCAGAGCAGCCCTTTCTGCGGTCACCGAGATTGGTTCGCTCTAATAACGGCAAAAGTGGAGTCATCAGTACTCGGCCTTCCAAGACGGTCATCCCTTCCGACTGCTGAATGAGCCCGATGTGACTTAGCCGGACAGCGACCTGACAGGAACAGGTGTAGTTAACATGGCATGGTCGACGGCTGGGGCTAGCTAGGATACGTTGAGAGCGTGAGTTAGGGTGCATTTTCCGCCGGCAACATCTGTCACTGGCGAAGTTGTTCGCGCACTAGCGCAGTTTTTGAAGCGCACAGGTCTGAGTGCTTGAGTGGCCGTTTGGAGCCTTGCTGTGCATCCACCTGTGCTCGTGCAGTTCTCCATACTTTCCTCTTTCAATTTTCTTTTCCCTGACCTCCGGTGTAGGGTACGATGTTGGACTCTCGTCTGGTTGACCTACCTACGTTTCCTATCCTTTCTGGCTTTCCCTCGCGGCAACAACTGCTGGCAAACGGCCGGAGAACACGAATAACTGTGGCGGCCTGTAGGTAATCTTGTGTTGACATTTTCTCGTCCCGTTGTAACACCCCTCTGGGACATCGGTGCTGAGCTTCAGCCATAGAAACGGTTGGTGAGCCATTTTATGATCATTTCAGCGAAAAAAAAAACTATTACCCTGTTAAAGTTTGTCTGTTTAATGATTCTCACTATACGCCACCGTACCTAAAGAATTTCTCCTTTCTAAAGGTCTAAAATTAGATTAAAAGAAAACCGGAATCCAAAATATGATTTCAAAATTTATTATATATCGCCTTTGT
Source organism: Dermacentor variabilis (assembly GCF_050947875.1). Classification (NCBI taxonomy): domain Eukaryota; kingdom Metazoa; phylum Arthropoda; class Arachnida; order Ixodida; family Ixodidae; genus Dermacentor; species Dermacentor variabilis. The sequence goes on along the minus strand of NC_134569.1, from coordinate 52,835,722 downwards.
TCCATTAGCTCTCTGTTTGCACCCGACTATACTACTTTACTGTAAATTTTCATTCTCTGTTGCTTTTGCAAGACGGGCTGCCCTTTTACACTTTCCTTCACTAAAGATCTGTTTTTCTTTGCATTTTAATTTCACTTTTCTCGTTTTCTGCTGCGCTGCAGCGGATAGCGCTGCTGTCCCCCAGCGTAAATGAGTCGGGTCAAGGAAGAGCTTCCAATGACGGCAGCGCCACCCAGAGGCAAGGCGAGACCAAAATGGCGCCGACCAGTCAGGGCGGACGTGCGAAGCGATCACGTGGTGGCTTCGCTTTCGCTCAGTCGCGGGTGCTCCATGTTTGCACCGTGCTACACGGAAGGTTCTCAGAAATGAACAGGTTCGGTGCGAGAGCGACACCACAAACAAAAAGGCGTACGAGAACGGAGCGCAGAGAGTTCACCAACGAGACCAACGCCACGCCATTTTGGTATCGCGACAGGATGCGGTGTGCGCTGCGAATGCTTACGGTTACGTAGTTGTGCGCCCTGCCTTAGGTCAAGCTACCGACCTTAAGCCAACATGTTCTGCGCGATTGCAAGAGCTGCCCGTAACCGTGCATACTGCAGACACCCATTCCCCTCTCACCGCAGGCGCGCCTTTCATTTGACGCAAATCGACGCTTGAGGCAAGAGTCGTTCTTCTGTGCTATGTGTGCATTGAAAAGGAATCTCTGCTTGACTCGCACTTCACCAGCGAACACTTCTTCTTTCACGCTTCGCTCTCATAAAAAGCGCGTTTAAAAGCAAAGCAGTATAGCAATAAATAGCAATAAATATATAGAAAAATGGGCTCACCTTCTTTTACGTCGCGCATAAAATCCGAACTCGATTAAACTTCGACCGGGATAGCTAAAGCCGCCACTTCGAGAATCCTTGCGTTCTGCGCGGAGTGAACTCGCATCGCCTGAAGGTCCGGAAAGCCTTCCTTAAATAGCATAGCACGGCGTCAGAGCCAGGGGCAGCTGCTAGCTTCAAGCGCTCGACAATTTCGCCCTCGGTGCCATACTTAATCCCAAACTGCTCTTCGATCGTTCGGGGCTGCATAAACACCACGACCGCCGCTCGCTTTCCGCGTGCTGGCTCTTCCGCCACTGTCGACGGTGAGGGAAGGCGCGAGAATCTGGAGCCCATGTAACGTTGAACCGAGAATGTACCGTGCAGCGTGGATTCTCTGCAGTGAGCAGGCACGGTCGGTGGAGCGCTCATATAAAACAGAGAAAGTCTGCAGGCTTCTTAAAGAAGTTTCATAAGGAACTTTTGTCTACACGTCACCCATAGGCATCCTGCCAGCGACTTGAATCTTCTATGAAGAGCATCCATTGCCCGTGTATTCCTTCCGCATAGTAACAGACTATTTTTTTTTATTCAGCATTGATTTAGACACAGTGAAGGTCTTGGATGGCAAGGCTAAAGCCAGTACATTGTCTGCCCGACTAAGGCCCTGTCACCCATACATTGCTCAACAGTGCGGTAGCATATAACATACAGATAGTATACACACATATCAATAGCGTGGATTAGACATACATAGCATACATTGCAAACATACGTGCATTAAATACAACAATCACTATACAACTTTCTAAGCAGAAACAGTTTAGGATCAACAGAGTAATATGAACACGAAAAAAACTTTATATATATATATACAAGCACAAAATGAAACGCACTTAAAATAATTGTACATAAGACACACAAAAAACCAATTAGCACAATGTCAATCAGAAAGGGAAAGCAAATATTTTTTCATGGCACTTTTAAAGCAGTTTAATGATCTGAAGTTTTGCGCTATAGTGATCGTATTAGGATGTGCATTTATGAAGGATGGGACTAAGTATGCTAGTTGTTTTCTACCGTAGTTCGTCCTGCAAAATGGCACTCTAATATGGTCATGCCTGAAATTGTATTGGGTGTAACTTGAGAGGTGGTTTTGATAAAAAATGAGTGAATTTTTCACGAGTTCGCCTCGTATGTATATAGCGAGCTTAAGTTCGCTATACATAGAGCACTCTAGCTCGAGTTGGTCTTTCTGTCTTTGCCTATACCAAATTCTCTCTCTCTATCTTTTTTTTTTTGGTCTAAACAGACAATCGTTGAATAAGTAGTAAATCTGCATGCAAACCGTGTAAGAACGTTGAATCGACAGTATGTCTAGACACAGAAGCATGGATTTTGTAAGAAAATATTGAGACGGTCTATACATTCTTTAGTGATCTTATAGGTTAAATTGCCACTGTGTAGCTTTTACGTTTATGTAGCCATGACATACGAGGATTCTACATACAGCAGTTGATTAAACGTGCAACCCTTAAGGTAACACACCATGTGCACAGAGCTCTTTTGCTTCGTAAAGGCAGTCTTCCAGCGCATATATACTGCAGTACTCTGCGGTCCTTTTAAGGCAATTTCTGACACGAAGTGCTAGCACTGTAACGAATGGAAGTTCTACGACCATTTAAAAAGGTGGCAGTGCAAGAAAATGACACCGCGGGCGCGCCTTGCTAGTGCGAACGTGATGTCAAGAAAGCAAAGTGAAATATGCGCACTCACGCACACACATGCATTCACACACCCACACGCGCGCACACACGCGCACACGCAATAGTGCACATGCATGCCAATAACTACCTTAAGGCTTCAAAAAAAAAAAAAAAGCCGCAGTTTTGCCAGAAAGTCGAAACATTGATAGTGATTGCAAAGTATTAAACTACACAAAGTGAGGGTCGTAGTTTTTTCGGCCTTACAAATTGCGGTAAATATTCGCACAGACCTCATTCGATGTCCGTGGACACGCGCTGTCGCAATGCTGGCGGGCACATGTAGGGAAGAGTGCAGACACAGGAGGGGGAGGGATAGATAGATAGATAGAATAAACTTTATTCTCCAACAGATAAGGTGATCTATCCACCCACCCGACACGCAGGTCATGGGGCGGGTGCCGCCGCCTCAGATGCAGGCTGGGAGGTCTTGGGTCCCCGCAGCCTCTTCAGCCAGTTGGATGAGCCGGAGCTGGAGCTCAGAGTCCGAGCTGCGCAGCAGGGTCTCCCAGGTGTCTCTACTACCTATATTGTGCGTTCCCCCGGGAGAGTACGGAAATTCCCATATTATGTGGTCGAGAGTCCCTCTCGCCCCACAAAAGATTACATCTATCGCTCCTGGCCTCGGGGAACATGTGGTTCGCCATAACCGGGTGCGGATACGTATAAGTTTGTAGTCGTCTCCACACGACTGCTTGTCTGTTGTTTAATTTTCGGTCTGGCGGGGATACCAGTCTACGAGCCAATCTATAATGCTGCGTGATCTCCCCATATTTTAGCATGCGCTGTCCGCTCCCTCGGTCATCGAGGGGCCTTGTAGTGGCTCGGCGGTAGAGATATCGAGCCAGCTTGTGGGCCGCCTAGTAGCTGGGGACGGCTTCGTGCGCCGGAGTCCAAATTATTTGAATTTTTCTATTGAACTTTCTCTGGCCTAGGATTCTGGCAGCTAAGGGCGAGATCCTTCCCTTGCTGAAATTTTTTATGGCGATTCTGCTGTCACTGACCACAAACTTCGCGTCCGTTCCAGCGCAAGCTAACGCGATCGCAATTTCCTCGGCAACTTCTATGCTCCGCCCGCGCAGAGTGGCAGCTGTCACGGGATTACTCCGGCCGCTGACGGTCGTTGCCACCGTGAAACCGCCGCCACCTCCAGCCGCGTCTACATAGGCCACCTCATGTTCCGAAATTTCGCCGAATCTAATTTGTAATGCTTCGGCTCGTTTTTGCCTCCTGTCCTTGTTATGTTTCGGGTGCACGTTTTTTGGCGGGGGGTGGGGGGTACAATCAGATTTTTTTCTGACTTCCATATCTACCTCTACCTTTTGGGTGGGGCCTCTATCCGGATTTATTCCAACTTTGGTCAACATGGCTGATCCTGTCCTCGTGGTGCTAAGTCTTTGAATTTGAGAGATTCGCACCGCTTCCGCCAGTTCTGCCTATGTGTTGTGCACCCCTAGAGCCATCAGTCTCAGTCAGTCCCAGCGCTCTTTTTACGCATTTTCTCATTATTGGATCAATCTTTTCTCTTTCCAACGCTTTCAAATCGAGATATGACGTTGCGTAGCTCACCCGGCTGAAGATGTACGTCTGTATTAGTTTACTCAAATCTTTCTCCTTTAACCATCGGCCTTTGCTGGCCACTTGTTTAATTAGGCTCAGGGTCTGCATCGCGTGATTATGCAGCCTCTTGACGGTCTCGCCATCATGGCCGTGTGACTGGAGAATCAGGCCCAATATTCTGATTTGCTCGACTATTGGTACCTGCTCACCCGCCACATTTATTTTGATCTCCGACGGTGCCTTGCACCTTAAGTGCTTCGGATTGTATATAAGCAATTCTGATTTCTGCGGCGAGCACGCTAGGCCTCTCTTGGCCGCGTAATCGGCTATGATGTCGGTGGCGGCCTGGAGACGGCTTTCGACGGCCGAATCACTTCCCCTGTTGACCCAGTGGGTGAGGGAACGTTTCGTGCGACCTCTCATTTGATCAAGGGGTGTACGGTAGCGCAAATAAAAGACGGGACAAAAGAAGACACATAGGCACACACGTAGCGCTGTGTGTGTGTGCCTGTGTGTCTTCTTTTGTCCCGTCTTTTAATTGCGCTACCGTACACCCCTTGAAGATGCACTACCAACAAGCCCACATTGCAACTCTCACGTCAGCCCAACTTCAAAACTCGAGATTATGCGACGACCGACCCTAAGCGCGCGCGAAGGTAGCGCACATCCCCGCTCGCCCAGCATACAGTTCTGCCGTAGAGCTCTGAACGACATGTCTTGTGAGGTGGAGTTTACTGCCCCGTTCGGTTTTGCCAAGATTTTGCCAAGCATGCTGAACACACTGCCAACAAATTTCCAAGAGATGATAAGCACCACTACAAAGTGTTTGCGCACTCTCAAAATGCCTTTAGAGCTTGCCAGGACACTCGCACAACCACTGCTGTGGTCTAACAACTCCGCCTTCACGTGCGTCGTCTGCGTGACCGAGGTCATGATCTTCAGTTACACTGGATCCCGGGGCACACGGGTATGCCAGGAAATGAATGGGCCCATCGACTAGCGCGCGCCACGCTACTATCCGCGCTGTCGAAACCGCCCGAACAATTACTGAACAACGTACCTGAAGACACGGAAATACACAGTCAGTGGTACGATCCCATGGAAGCAATAGCCGAAACCAAGCGCCACCGACGCAGCTATCTCTTCACTACGTCCAATCCCATGGACATTCCTCCCCTTCCCTCCCAGGCTGTTACTCGTCGGCAGCAGGTTCTGCTCCGGCAGGTACAGACTGGCACCCTCCTTACTCCCTTCCTCGTGCAGCGTTTTCGCAGAAAGGAGGACCCTCGTGGCCTGGAATGTTCGCGTGCGGGTACCTGCAGCCCCTGCAACACCAGGGCGGACCTCGAACACTTAATCTGGGACTGCCCGCTGTATTCTGGCCCCAGGCAAAGGGCCCTTGCTTCGCTCCCAACGGAATGGCGACCAACCTCCCTATACAGACCTGGGCGCTAGCGAGACACTGCAGTGCCGCGACCGCCAACGAGCTCTGGCAGTCACTGTACGAATTACTGGATGATCCTGAGGCTCCAGACACTGGGACCAGGCTTCTTCATCTCGAGCGTACCAGCGAAAGCATCAGACCCCATGATGTAGATAATTAAGTCTCCAATTATTTCCCTTACCTTCTCATTCCCGCCACTCCCCAAACCAGTTCACGGCAGTCCTTTAAGGGCGAAAATGTGAATAAAGACGTGTAAACAACCGCAACCGCTCGCCCAGCGTTTGCACCCGCCGAAGATTACGTTCAAGACATATGGTGGGCGAGCCGCGTACGCGCTCAGTCGCGTAGACATCCAGAGCAATCGCGGCCGGGTTAGAGGTGGAGACGCGCGCTCACGTTCCCAACATAATCATGCTCAACACCTGCTTAACATGAACATCTCTGGAAATAACATGTTGCATATAGAATGATAATAAAAACAATTTTACGTATCGCATTTACTTGCATACCATCTATTTATGCGCTTCACTGAAGCTTCGTGTCAAATACAAAGTTTTCGACGTGCCCGTTGGATCTGCATAATATTTTCTGGAACGTTCGTTTTGTGGCGAGTGCGCACTTTTCATACTTGGTGGGCTTATAGATTGTGGCGAACATTGTTTGTGATTTCGATAGGAAGGGCATTTTGTTCCATTCGTATTTTCATACTTATGCCCTTCTTTTGGGGAAATAGATCCAACCGGAGCTTGTTCTGCTTAAGTCATCTCCCTCTTCTTTCTTTGCCTTTGCTTGTCACGGTGGCCGCGTTTCGATGGAGGTGAAATGCGAAAACACCCGTGCGCTTAGATTGAAGTGCACGTTAAAGAACCCCAGGTGGTGCAAATTATTCCGGAGTCCTCCGCTACGGCGTGCCTCCTAACCAGATTGTAGGTTTGGCACGTAAAACCCCATAGTTTATATTTAGTTAATTTAATTATTTGCTTGTCTTGTCATTGTACCTTGAAACTCCGTTATAAAGCGGAGCTATACTTGCCTCAGCGAATTAGCGAGGGGATCAGCGCGCCTATGCTTCCTCAAGGCGCCACGATCCGGCTTTACTCAAAGCGTGCGAGTTCGCTGCTGCAAACTTCGACTTCACCGTTATACCGACAACGGGCACTTAGGGGCCGGTGATCAGTATGGAACTGCACCGGAAGAAGACCGGTTGCTTGCCCGTAATTAGGTTGGCGATCTGAAACTTCCCAGGAAGCGTTAATAAGCCGCATCCAGAACCGACGCGAGACTCCTTCCGCCATGAAAGAGGTTCTGCTTGAACGAAGCTAGTTAAATATTGCTCTCAGATGTACATGCGTATACAGAGTTTTGAAGTTGCTTGACTTTATCTAGGTAGAGGCTATTGTACATCATTCCGGCGAAATAGGTTGTTATTATATCAAAAGTTGCCAAACATGGGATATTTACGCGCGCACACATGTATGCGCCCACATACAGTAATATATATATATATATATATATATATATATATATATATATATATATATATATATATATATATATTGTGTTCCTTGCTTAGAATTTGTTCTGGTGTCATCTTTCTGATGCCACTCCCTGTACGCATGCGCATTTAGCACGTGCACGAGATAACCTGCCATTCTCCTCCAGAAACGCAAGCTCCTTTGATGCACCTACCAAATATTTACGAAGAATGACTGAGTGCGCAGTGCGAGGCCCGGGGTGCGTTTCCACTCAGCGGTAAAACAAGCCTGGCAGTGTCTAGATATTGAAGCAGGGCGAATATTACTTAAACGAATATGTATTACGTCTCTACCAGCTCTTGCTCGCATGACGACTAACAATTTTCTAGGTAGCTTATGTCAGGAATAAGCACGAGAGAGAGAGAGAGAGAGAGACGAAGAGAGAAAGGTAAGGAGGTTAACCAAGCACGTGCCCCGCTACCCTATATTTGGGGAGGAGGATACAGCAAGAGGCAATGCATCTGCGTGCGCACTATGAGCCTTGTGAAATCGCCACAGGTCATCGCCAATGAGCAGGGGCTGTGTCCCGCTATCTTTTCTTGGCTAAACTACTCTAAAGCTTTTGAGGCTTCTTCGGAATAAAAGCGCTCAAAGCTCGTGATTGTATCCTACGTTTTTTTTTTCTTAGAGTGCTTGTTCGATTGTTCAAAGAACGAAAGGCCTTCGGAATGGACCCCTAGGGATCATCGATACACACACATATTGTATCTTTATTTTTATGTAATCATACTGCAGGCCAGTTTTGTGGCCTAATCAGGAGGGAGATTAGAACAATAAGTTTGAAAAGTGAAGCGGCTATACAATAATAAGAACAAAGATCTACCTCTAACTCAAGCCTATAGTCGTCTTAGCAAGAAAAAGGGCACAAATCCAGAACACAAAAGTAGAAAGTCGAAAACACAAAAGTGTAAAAGTAGAAATAGACTATACCACGAAAAAAAAGAAAAGAAAATCGAGACTACAATTTGAACTCTAATCTTTTATCGCAATATAGTTCACAAATCGAGAACACGTTGCAACTCAAGGCCCATTTGCTTGCAAAAGAATATAATCCAGTTAAGTTCGGAAGGCGTTCGATTCAAAAACGGTTGGTGGTAGTTCATTCCGTGCTTTCACTGCTTTAGGGGAGAAACTGTCTTAAAGGAGTTTCTTTTTTGCAAAAGTCGCAGCCAGCGGGTGTTGTGTTGTATGCGTCGTTCACCTGGCAGAAGCTTCCCGAATACAATTCGGAACGTTTACCGGAACTTTCCCTGAAAAAAAGTTTATGAAGGAAGAGAAGTCGACTTATTCCGGCGCATTTGTAACGTTGGAATCTGGTGTTCTTGCATGAGAAAGGAAGGAGAATCTAGTTTTCTATATTTACCGTATATAAATCTTTCCACTTTTTTTTGAACGCGTTCCAAGTTTTCAGTGTCCTTCTTTGTGTAGGGATCCCGCAGTACCGATGCATATTCCAACTTGGACCTTAAACATGTATTATACACTAAAGGATTTGTATTGATGGAGGCACTTTTGAGCTTTCTTTTAAGAAAACATTATTTTTGAGCAACAGAAGTAGAAATGTCTGTGATATGCGTGGACCATGATAGATGTTTCGTAGGGGTGACTCCTACGTACTTATACTTGTCAACTTCGCAAATCGCGCTCCTGCCGAGGTGATACATGAAGTCGCTGGGACTTTTCTTGTGACGCGTAGAAGAACAGTTTCTTTCCCTGTTTAGCTCCATGCTCCACTCTTCACACCAGTAATCAATTGCCTGGTGAGCCGCCTGTAAACAATCATGGTCGTCCGTGCACAACACATTAAAAAAAACCATCTGCGAATAAACTGATTGAAACATTATCTGGTAAAACATCTATTAAGTCATTTATATAAATAAAAAAACAACGATGGCCCCAGTAGACTTCCCTTTGGAACTGCGAAGTTAACTGATAGCATGCTAGATGAACAATTTTGCATTTGAACAAATTGTTGTCTAAGATACGCAGCAATCTATCCTACAATGTTGGACGGTAGACCAATGTACTGAAACTTAAACAATAATTTGCCATGAGACACGTTGTCAAAAGCCTTACAAAAATCCAAAAACCAAACATCCACCTGACCGGACATGTCAAGAACACTTTAAATTTATGAACTGTTGAGACTAACTGTGTGATTATTGAAAGCGTGTTATGTTCAACAAGGAATTTCTGCACGTGACATACAATAACATGCTCCCACCGCTTACGACATTGACTGGTGACAGAGACTGGGCGATAGTAACCAGCAGGCGACCCCCTCTCTTATGTACTGGTACCATGCGTGCCTTTTGCCAATCACGTGCTATATCGTATGATCTCAGTAATAAGTTAAAAATATCCACGAGAAATCCAAAAATCGGCTCAGCATAGCACCCCAGGAATGAATTAGGAATGCCAGCTGGTCCACTAGCCTTCCTCGCATTTATATTTAACACCATCGCCAGAACAACCTTGCGTGTGATTATGATTTCACGCGCACAATCGCACGCGGGTGCGTTATGCTCAGCTTCATCCAGCTCCGAAGATACGCTTTGAAAGTGGCGAATAAACTCTTTCGCTATGCTACAGGGGTTCGTCAGTGCGATGCCGTCAACCTTTCTTTTCGATAATTACGTTCTATGGTTTGGCCGAGAAATCGCCAGAATTTGGAAAGGTCGTTTTTAATAACCTTTTTCGAACTGTTACTAAAAAGGTTATGCCTAGCTTGCTTGATCTTTGTCAATAAATTAATGTTAGGACAAGTAGAATGCTCTGTGACTATTTTAGCTCGCTTTCTCAGTCATATTATTTAGCGCTTACACTGAATTATCGCTCTGATGATCCATGTATCTCAACGACGTTTGCAAACACTCGTGGATGGTATGAAATTTTCGACACAGTATTTGACAGTATTACGAAACATCTGCCATGCGCTTTCAACAGCATACATTCGACGGCAAAGGTATATAATATCTAAGTAGTATATTATTGTCACATCATCTGCCCGGTAGAAATCTTAAACTACGTTTTTTTTGGCAGGAGTTTCTTTCTGGCTATCAAGAGATCTAGCCCAAGTGAATAAAATCAATTCAAGTGGCCTGAGATCCCGGTCTCAACTGTCACGTATGGACCACTGAAGATTTAACCAATGAACATAAGGTTAAGAATCCAATTCCCTCTTGTGTTCACTTTCACTACTTCGAGCTTAAGAGAAATAATAATATCAAGAATTGAGAATTGAGAAGCGTAACATCCAGAGCACTGAAATTGTTCCAATTAATATTTGGCAAACTAAAGTCACCTGGGATTATTAAGTTTCTGCCGTGCAGCTTTTCAATCTCATTTAACCTAATCACGTAATCATCGTCAGAATCAGGACATCAATAAACTGTGACTAGAAAAAAAATGTTATTCCCGACAACACCACTCTCAGAAACAAGGTCTCGTGATTGTTGAATTGGTTAAGAATGTCTACTTCTATTCTTTTTTTTTGTAATGGCTACTACACCACTGCCACGAGAGCCTCTGTCACCCGCCGCGGTGGCTTAGCGGCTATGGTGTTGCGCTCTATAAGCTCGAGGTCGCGGAATCGAATCCCGGCCGCGGCGGCCGCATTTCGATGGGAGCGAAATGCAAAAACGCCCGTGTCCTGTGCATTGGGGGCACGTTAAAGATACCCTGGTGGTGAAAATTAATCCGGAGCTCCCCACTACGGCGTGCCTTATAATCGAATTGCGTTTTTGGCGCGTAAAACCCCAGAACTCAACTAAGAGCCTCTGTCGGAGTTCGTCCATTCTCTACAACTAATAAGGTGGTGAAACTATTTCGTCATCGCGAATTGACTCGTTCAACCAGATTTCGGCGATTGTGCAAAGATGAGGTGAACACAGCAGCATAAGATCTTCAAGCTTATATTTTTTTACGATGCTACTAGCGTTCATAGACAGCAAACGTAACTGGCGAGGTTTTAATTGTTAGCTAGAAGAAGACAATCTGTTCGAATTCGGCACTTCTTTTCGAGTGTTCAACGTGTCATCCCACAAGAAAATTTTGTCACCCATTCGAAGTTTATTGCATGCAAGTGACACCTTTTCCTTGGCATATCTTTCGCATTTAGCCTTAGCCTAAGGTAACCTGCGCGCCCTTAATGTGTCTGCGCAATAATCCTGCCGAATGTACATATCCACTCCTTTTAATTTTTTCTTTTGTGTTTGACAAGACAGCTTGTTTTTCGAGGAACTTCTGGAAAAAAAAGAAGAATTGGTCGATTTGATTTCGCCCTTCCTAGTCTATGAACTCGCGCAACCGTCGAACGCGTAACGCCTAAATTACCTTGAAAAATGTTCTTTGTAACTTTGTTTCTTAGGGATGTATCTGTATCAGGTATGTCAAGGATTCCAAAAACATTTAAGTTCTATCTGCGACTTCTGTCCTCCAAATCCACTAATTTCTCATGCTGGGAGTGAAGAGGTTCTGCATGTCCGTAACAGCTGGGCTCATAACTTCGATCGAGGTAATCTTTCCCTGCATTTCATTTACTTCGTCTTCGAGGTCCGTTAAATGTGCACGAAAACTCTGTATGAGCATCTCCGTATTCTCAAGACGGGTTTTTAAGTCAGATATATCCGATCTAATAGATTGTTGACCTTCTACAAGAGTCTGGAGAATTTCCTCTACGGTAGGTCCAGGGTTTTGTTCCACACACCCGCAAAGCAGCAATTTACAAAGACAATAACAATCGTATACAATGCGCTAGCAAACCCGCCGCGCTTGCTTAGTGGCTATGGTGTTGGACTGCCGAGCCCGAGGTGGCGGGATCGAATCCTAGCCATGGCGGCCGCATTTCAATGGGGGCGAAATGCGAAAACGCCCGTGTACTTAGATTTAGGTGCACGTTAAAGAACTCCAGGTGATCCAAATTATTCCACAGTCCCCCACTATGGCATGCCAATCAGATCGTGGTTTTGGCACGTAAAATACCATAATTTTTAATTTAATACGCAAGCACTTCCGTGGGCCCCACACAAGAATGAGAAATCGGTTATTACTACGCAGCAGGAGGGGGCTATAGCTAACCTGAAGGGCGAAAGCAGAACGTATGCATGGTGAGAGACCTGCACTCAGCCCTGTTACCGTGCCTATGAACATGTTCCAAAACGGTGCAGTCTTTATATCAGGGCCTTCTGGTGACATCACAGAGACATAGATTGAAGCAAAGAATGGGACAGACTTGTTGACGTTGTAGGTTTGTCCTTGGTCCGCGTCGATTCTTGTAGCCACAGACGCTGGTAGCAGTGAAGCCGAGGCAGAAGCAGGAAGCAGCGCACCTCCGACTGACGGCAGCAACGCCTTAAGGGTGAAAGCAAGACGCAGAGTGAGCGACCCGCTCTCAGCCTTTTCGCCGCGCCCACTGATATAAACTGTGAGGCTTGGCTTATGCTCCTGAAGATTACAGTATACTATGCAGGTGCTGTTAAATTCGCCGTGAGCGCTCATTGGGAACACTGTGTTTCCATGCGTGTGCACGCATTAAACATTGTGTCGTTTTCTCTTTTCATTACCTGTGCCATAATCTGCCGCGTACGGTTGTAAACCAGGTGCAGTCATTGTTAAACCCTGTGCTTCTAAAGCGAAGTTTTCTTTGCCTCTGCCTTCGACCTTCCCACTGCTGCTGCTGCTGCTGCTGCTGCTGCTGCGACTGCTGTCTGGCACATCGCGTCGGACGGTGGTTCAGAGAGTGTGCATACATGACAGGAGCGAGACAGGGAGGAAAGGCGATGCGAGAAACTCGTTTAGCCCCACGGCGTCGAATGTGCACTATGCCCTCTGGAG